>NW_023595253.1:47144-193013 GCF_014839805.1 Manduca sexta | reverse complement strand
GAATTTCCTTTTTAAAATGGAGCTGTCAGTTAAAATGTCAAATTTAAAGCAACAAGTCAGTTTAAATGAATCATTAATTAAAATTATATTTGATAAAAAATCAATGTTAATTAATAAAAATATGAAGCCCGATTGAACTTTGTCAACGATATTGTTTTTATTTACTTCACGACCGATCTGGGTAATCAAATTTGAAATTCATGCTTCTTTATTGCATTACTAGATCCATACTTCAAACTGTATTTAGTATTTGATCCAATAAGATATAACGATCACTGCGAGAATATATAAAAAATATAGTACGTAGTTTATAAGCGTTCAATTCAAACAACTTATACGTAGGATGAGTCATTGGCCGATTGGTCAATAATCGTATAACAGTGACGTAGTTTATTCTTATCGCTTTCTTAACTGGGTACGAAAAATCAGCTTACTTACTGCAAGATTAGGAACTGAGGAAAATATACAACTGCAAAAAGTAAAAACTGCAGCTAAAAAAAGAAAAAAAAAATCAATGAATTGTGTATGTGTGTGTGTGTGTGTGTGCCCACACGCAGCGCAAAAAAGTTCCAGTGACGTCAGCCATACAACTCACATGCAAATCGAAAATAGTACGTGATGCAAATAAATACTTCGATAGCTTCAGAATATCCACACGATTACTATTCACACGATATAAGGCTGATTACAAACGATAGTATTACGACGGATCTGCTACTTGTCTCCGGTTAAATAACCGGACCTTGATCCGACGGGTATCATGATTTAGGGTCTAATTTAAAAGATACCGAGTAAATACTTTAGTATCCGACGTTACGTCTGCCACAACTGTGCACCTATAGCAACTATTTGGTGTAGATATCTTGGCTAAAGCAAATGCCACTATTGATTTCACTAATCTGCATTTATAGTACACCTTGAATAAGTTTCGGTGCCGAATTAAATATTGGCTTTTATAAGTTTGCAGTTTTCACTGACGGTCAATTAGATCCGGTCGAAATAAAGTTAATTAGCCCCTAGATTTTAAAGATATTGCATGAAGCGATCAGCTCGATACTGTTTCACTAGCGAACGATTTTTCTTCTAGAGAGTACTAAGATTACAATATGAATATATGATCCCTATAGATTAAGTGAACACCACAATCAACGAAATATAAAACTATTTTTAATACCAGATTTTTAGTGCACAAAAATTAAAATTCATTTATTTTGGCCATGTTGTTTGCGACTGTACACTCGGAAATAATGACCCCGTAATTATTATAAAACCTTTAATATTTTCTCATCTGTGAATATTGTTCTAAATAACAATAAAAAAAAAATTAAAATAAATGTTTATATATTCATAAAGCAAAACACAAATGTTTATAGTAATGCATTGTTTCATTGTGGTGTCCAATAATAACGTACATTAATATACCATACCATATACAAAGTCCCTGTAGAATGTCTTTTACCATGATTAAGAGAGCATTATTGTGATTTTTAACGCATTATCTAGTGTACTCATGTAAGAGATAAATATGTTACCATTATACTTACTCTACGTACGTGTATAAATTACCTACGATTAGGTATAATGCATTATATTGTGCGTAATCCCTTTAAAACCACGACGACACATCAATAATACACACGAAAATAATTTAACACACATAAAATTATCGATTCAGTCCAATCACTGTGTTAAATACAATAAATTAAAATTAAATAGGCTTACATAATTGTAAAACTAAAACATGGTTCGTGTAGTTGTTGATTTTATTTACAGTCAATGTTAAAAATTAAATTCTAGTCCCATTGGACGATGCGGCAACGCGGTGCTTTGTTTTTTCTATTCTAGTCAATCGACTATTAAAACCAGTGAATTTTTAGCTCAGTAAATTCGACTCCACTGTCAGCAAAAGTCAGTATCCTAACCCAAATTGCATTCTCTAAATAAAAATTTACCTACACTTATAGCGTACATCAATCTGACTCATTGCTGACAGTAAGTCATGTGCTAAGTGAATTGCCCTAATTAATATGTTTACTTGAATAGCCCTATGCTTCTTTGTTGAAATAATTATATCCGACCGCACACGGTATCATTAAAAAATTCCACGGAATTAATGTATACGCCGGACCCGTAAAGTAACACCAATTATAAGTATACTTAGTACAGGATTTACTAATTGGTCCTCATTCCGATCCGGAACGGACCGGCTCGTGTGCGGCCGCCCTTATCGCCTGCGATAAATAAAACATTGTCAAAGCGATAGAAAGCTACCGCGTCGCTACCAGCGCGGCGTCCGGCACTAAATAATTTATATTAAAACGTTGCAGTCAGTTCCATTAAGCACATGTCGGAGCTGTGCATAGCTTCCTTGTATTGATTTTATGCAACTACCTCCCCGAGAATATGCTGATTGGGTTCGACGTCGCGCGCTTCCTGACCAGGATTGCTTCAACTGAAAATAAAACAAGTTTTATTGTTGATATTAAAACTAAATTGGTGTCCGTCATGCTAGGGCCACATTGGCAATTGTTAACAAAAAATTACGAAAACATACTTTGAATTTTAACGCAAATTGAAATGTAAATTGCCGAATGCCAAAATTGATGCATTTTGTTTATAGTTGAATAATGAGATGAGCACAACGCCGGATGTTCGCTGTCAATATTAGCCATAATAAAGTCAGTTTGAACGGATTGCAGTTCAATTCAGTTGAACACAGTGAACGTTCGGAACGCCAAATCTAGATGGTCGGTCAGTATGGATATATGGATATGGATGGCGGTTGGTCGGTGTGGTTACCGAGCGAGTCCTGCGGCGTGACGGGGCGCTTGATGGTCTGCTGCAGCACGGCGAGCCAGCCGTCGCGGTCGTCGTGCGAGGTGGCGGCGAGGCAGTACGTGCGCTCCGGCGTCACCAGCTGGAACGGGAAGCGCGCCTCCTTGCACCCGTTACCAGTGTTGGACACTTTGATGCAGTAGCCGTTTGACTCGTTGCCTGGAAATGTGTAATGTTTTTATGTGATATTAATTGTTTAATTGTGTTATATAAGTTATCCATATTATCAGAATCTGTATGTTTGCCTATAATTAACTATAGTCTAATTAGGTGTTGCTCTAACTAGGTGTCCCCTATGTGGAAATTAAAACTGAACTGTGCATGTTCTAAGATAAAAAGTAATCAGAATATTAATTCAGGACATGGTCTATTTTTGTGTCAAATTATATCGAAATACGAACTGTATTTATAAAGTATACTTACAACAAACATACAACTATCTCCAACTCACATATTATATTCCGATAAAGTACATAATAATACTACATATTATTTCGTAAAAATTTCCACCAAGTAACACCTAGACCTTAAACTTAGTAACAACTTATATTATCCAAACCTCATCCTAACACTATTGAGGGTAGGACATTTTATCATCCCCGAATAGCGAACACAGTATAAAACCCGCCATAGCGGTCCACGTAAGTGTGTCGCATTCGAAATCAGCCAATGTATTTTCCGATTTCAAAAATCCAAAAACTTATATGTCGATTGGTGAAAACAAATATCTCTCGTCTCACTCTGTCTCTACCCCCACTCCACTCTACCATTAGGAAATGAATCACTTACCAACAAATATCTCGCCTTTCGGATACGCGTCCAATGGCTCATCGTGGTACATTAACTTCCTATTGTCGAGTGAACCAGCGGCGTCGGTGAGCGTCCGAGGCCCGCGGCCCGGTCTTCCACAGCCAACCCTCGCGGGCGAAGTCCTTCGGCAGACGCAACACCAGGTCTGATTGAGGGGTTGATGGGAACGCCACTTGGAGTAGGTGTAGTTGGGCGCATCGGATTGCTGTATACCTGTAAATGACAAATACTTATTGGGAAAACAACTTTATTACAATGATATGTGTTCAATCAACAGTTTACCATACGCTTATTATTTATTTAGATTATAATCTATTATCTTATTTCTGTGAATGATGTGAGGAAATTTTGGTAAAATACCTTTAGTTACAAAATATTGTGTAACAATTTAAGACGAGATCCCGCTACCATGGATTCATGTCATTAAAATATATTTTCTTCAACTGTCTATGGATTTGTGATGATTTTTTCATTTTACTATATTTTTATAACGAAATTGTATGTTATATTTGAAGTACGTACTAAATTATAAATCACATGAAGCGATGTCTTTTCAGTGAAAATTTTCAATACCGAAAGAAAATAGGGAATAAAAGGAAAAACGGGAATTATTGTCTTTTCCAAGTTTTATAATATCAGCACCATAATATATACCGTCCCACTTCTGAAAACGAACCTCCTCTACTTTTATTTTCTAAGTTTTACCAACTTGATAATTCAAAATCTAATCTTTTCCAACATAAATATAAATTAACATAAGGCCTTGTAAGAGTGAGTCAACGATATATAACATATTCTGTTCCAACAGGCAAAACAACAAAATACTTATTATAATCCGTTAAATTCATTATAAAGCTATACCAATAAATATTTTAATCATTGATTAACTTATTCGCAGTTGAGTCATTATAATACGTGAAAAAAAAAGTGTCAAAACAGTGATTAGATAAAAAAGCCTCGCGCACATGCTGTCAACTTAACGCCGAGAAACATTAGTCTATGAGGAAACTAATAGTTTTAAATAAATGATATTTCACAAATCTACTTATAGAACATTACCAATAACATACAATTTTACATTTCTATGGGACAGACATTGGACCGTTAAAACTATGAATCTCTCATAGCTGAATTTCGGCCACAGCGGCAAATCTCAACGGAGATCAACCAGACACGCAGGATTATATTATTCTAGGAATATTCCTACACTCTCATAGTCCGGTGAGACGGCAATTTGACTTGACCGGGAAGAAATTAGCCACAGGAACAACGGCTTTACATCCTTTCCGAGGCTCGATGGTCTCACACCGCCATGTTCCTGACTCTCAATTGCGACTGAGTAATTTTTTAAGATGTAAAAACCCAGTCACAATTATTTTTGGTTACCCCAGAATTCAAACCTAGGACCTCAGTTTAGTACCTATTCGTACCTTATACGCAATACAACTACGTTATTAAGGCAGTCAAAAATTATATGTCGTATCTAAGTGTAGACGGAATTCAGATACCCGTACTGCACAAGCAGGGTAGAAGGGGTATGTCGGAATTTTACTGACAAAAACGCCTGCGTGGTATCCAACAACACTTTAGAATGGCTCAGGGAATAAAAAAATCATCTTAAATTATGAGCCTGTTTTGTAATCAAACCCAGAACCATCTAAATCATAGTCATTAGACCTAAGGACTATTGCAGACGTCGCAAACCTTTTAACATAACTTGCGAATTCGACTCGAATTTACCGGTTATTTTTAGTAGCAATATCTTACATAACGCGATTACATGTTATGACAAATAAGAACCTGATATATCATGTTAAATAAACGACATCACGCATGATAACCGATTGGATATTACAATGTCGCGATGCTCATCACATACTCAGAGCCGAATTAAGTTTAACACGAATATATTAAAGCTATTTGCTATTTTTTCATCGATTCGGTACATTTTGTTCTCTATTTCCCATTCTTACTTAAAAGTTAACGTACATAATCGAAATCTCGTCGTTTTGTATTAAAAAACCCAACGTCTTAATTATACTTAAACTACTTTATACTTATTACAAAATAACTTACCAAATGTTACAAATATCACTTACCAATTGTTTATAACCTCTGGCTCCTCATGGTACACGTATATGTGCCTCGTCGTCCCATCCTTCATAAAGGTCAGTTGCATTGAATTCATATGCCCGATCTTAGCCGGAGCGAACACTACGTTCAACTCAGACAATTTGAGAATGCCCTTAGGCTCCTTATTTTCTCTTACGTGGTATCTGCGGAAAGGTACCAAATAAATACCACAAAAGTTGCGCTATAAATTTTACAGTGCTTCCTAAACTTGACTATGTAGCTCATAATGATTGTGAATGTTTGACCAAACATACTGGCCAACATTGGTGATTATGTCAATTTGTGGACCACTGTCCATCACTGGTGCTACTACTTAATGTGACTCTTACCTGTTTCTCTCATACTTGTATTACTGAATTTAACTAAATCAAATAGTTTCTGGCTTTCACGTGACAATTTCTACATAGGTTATTTAAATCCATGGTTTAACACAAGTTCAAAACATACATAAAATTAACAACAATGCAAGGCGAAGCGACACGGCCCTTCATTATGAGTTATTGTCGAACGTGAATACAAAATGAGATGTTATATGTGATGGATTGACGTATGCGACGGTCAGTGTGAACGGACGTTAAACGTTTTTTCCAGAAATCGTCGAATGTCGTCCTTACCTCAAGCGACCAAAGTTTTTGACTCGGAGACGATCGATTATACGACCGAGACAACCCGTTGTACGGCCGCAGCCGTCTGAAGCGGGGTGATACCTAAAGAACCAGTCCGGTAATGTTTAGCCGATGATAGTTTCACGATACACGTACGTACAACCTGACAAATGCCCTTTTAATTATATTCAAATTTAATGTCGGTGCCTATGAACATACTGCCGCTCTGCTGTGACCAGTGCATTATACAATACCTATTTTTTATTGCTTTGAATGACGAGACGAGCTTGGCGTTCGCCTGATGATAAGCGATACGACCGCCCATAACCAGTAGAAACACTATTCAACACCTTGAATTACAAAGTATTGTTTGGTATTCCACTGCGCTCGCTGAGACATGAGCTGTTAAGTTTTATTATGTCCAGTAGTTACACTGGCTACAACGTCCTTCAAACCGGAACACAACAGTGACTACACACCGCTGCTTGGCGACAGAAATAAACATTGCATTAACTATGTAGTGTTTGTGAAATATTGCAAATAATTAAAAATGTGTACTAAAATTATTAGCATATTGCAAATGATGCAATGTATCACGAAATTATGACGATAAGTTTCGACTATATGTCTATATTGCACGTATTGTTTGTTTCAGTGTAAACAATAGTTGAATCAGTGGAAAATCCCGTTGGCATCTCTACTAGATTTATACAAAAATGCATCATCATCACAACCAATAAAATATTTATTACCAATCTATAATTAAACCGCTAGCATTGCTTTATGTTCGGTTTCCTGTTTATAGTTTCATGTCATAATAATAAAATTATTGGTTTACGACCAGTAGAACTAATAATTACGAGTTATATTATTCGCGTGTTATTTTTTTATTTTAATCATTCAATTTGTATTAGGAAATATTTTTATTACATAGAGATGTGCCTATTTTACGTCTCTAAAATAATTTAATCATTCAAATTAATCTCATTTAATTTTAATAACAAAACTGTATTTTTTTTCAAAAAGCCCATAAATTTTATTTTTTTTTTGTATAATAAAATATGGATCAATTCAGTATGTCATTTAATTAAAAGCACAATTTGTATTGCTAAATAAGATCACTTAATATGCAAATAAGGAAAAATCATGTGCCTTTTGTGTATTATCACAACGATTCAACTTTGCATAGTTTTATAACGAGCTTGCATATGTATTTATTTAAATACATCGTTTTTTGTTATTCGCGCTAAATTATAACATAGAAATGTCGTTAAACTAATGTACATAATCAATTCATACGGTAAAAAAATTACCATAAAATCTAAACGTAGAAATTCACGCATTATGGCTATTATAAAAAAAAATCAACCGATTCGCAAATAAAGGCTGTATGGAAGATTTGTATGAGAACAGCGAGACAATCGGAAAACACGAGGCGACGTCCGACCTTCACAAAAACACATGCCTTATATTTGACGATACAATTTCGGACTAGAGCGCTAACAAAATTCCATATTAGCCTTCCAACAAAGTAAGGTGAAGGATTCTGTCGACGTCGGGCACGCCTGGGGACCGTGACGCGTCCCATCATGACTTAGTAACTGTCAAACAAAACTGACATCAATCTCATCCACGTCACAACATGCAAGAATTTCACAATTCGCCATCCTGTTTGCATAAATAATTACAACGACAGTGCGAAAACATCGCAGAGCAGTAACCGAGGCAAGTTCAAGATTACGTAGTCGGTCAATATTTGCACGAGACTCTTACGTAGAAGGCAATGAGAGGTGTGGAACTTTTCGTCTCGCCTACGTCACGAATTTAGCCACCGCGGCCGCCGACGGATTTATCAGATGCTTATCGCGTTGTACTACCGTATTATACTATATTATGCCTTTTTACGACGTAAGACGAGATATATTACAATATTTTAATTGTAATTTTTTTTAGAAATAATCAAGCTTGTATCAAAAATGTTTTATTGATAATGAGCAAAACGTCTGTCACTCAGTTCGTCCGTACCTACCAATAAACCGTGTTTATTGCAGTTGCTAAGAGAAAATTATGTAAACACAATGTAACGTGTAAAGTAAACATTATCGCCTTCTTTATTGTCAACATCGTTTTATGTTAAATGTACGTGAGCAGGTGATAAGCTTATTAATTTTAGTACGATTTATTGTTAAGCGTATGAATGATGTTAACAAATCCTAAACAAAAACATTGTGAGTAAGCGGTAAAACGATGCAATGTAACATTTGTGAATACGTGTGAGACACATTAATGACGACATTTGAGCATAATTTCGAGCATTTGGCCAAACATTTGTTAGTTGTACATATAACTCACTTGAGCGTGTCCTCATTCTCGCTTAGGATAAACTTTCTGAGTTGGTAGCGGCTGTCTTCCTTGCCGCGCTTCATGAGGAACCCTTCCATGGTACCAGATAAGTAAGTCTGCCGTTCCGGATGACTGAACTCCTCTCGTTCGTATTTCGCACGAATCCATTGCTCGATCAGCACTCTGGAATAAAAGGAATATGGTCAAATGAGTCTCGTATGGGATATTTTTACTATCTGAAAACTTTAAAGCACGAAATATAAGCATTTTTTTTTATTATACTTTTTAAATGATAATCGGACAATTCTTTAAAGCATAGAATCGAGAAAAATAATACTTATTAATTAATACTTAAGAACAACAGTAGATCTAAAATGATATGTCAAATAGGTTCCGACGTAAACAAATACGCAAATATTTTCAACTAAATTATTTACAAATTGCGTTTTGGATATGAATTCTTTCGAGTCATCATGTCAGTCTTTCACAATGATTCGATTGTGGTGCGCCTAAAGTGGTCGACTGAGTCATATCGATATTTAATTCAAGGCCGGGAAGCTTGGCAATTCGTTTATTTAGTCTACTCTTGTAGACGATGTACCGCTGAACCCATTCTGATTAAGTTTTTACGATGAAATGAAATTGCACGGAACTATTGCCGTAATTTTAATAAAGTTTTTAAATAAGTATATTCAAGAATTCGTAACAGTTCACAATTCACATAAATATTCTTATAATTTGTTTACGCATTGCAATTGAAATACTAAGCATCATAATATTTAATGAATTCTTGGTAAAACTTTAATTAGTTTACCATTTGACAAGTTTCAACAAAATATTTATGTAGTGACTAATGTAATTAGCAAACATACATTATAAGTGTTGTTGCTATTTACGTTTATAAAACTCAATCTGCGTTTTGTATTTGAATTAACTTGAACATTGAACAATCTAGAAAACGTTAGCATCTTTCCAAAAGGTACCATGACGTACCAGCACATAAATATGAACGAAATGCAACTTTGTTTTCTTATGAGTAAGATTGATATGCCCTTGTTCCCAAAACTGACTGCGTTCAGGAAAGTCATTATATAATTTAAGAAATTATCATCCTGAGTATGTAACTCTTTTATCCTTTGTAATTCCAGTGTAATGATAAATAATTAAGACATTTTTTCGTGTATATATGTATACTGATAACTACTAAGAATCTACAAATCAAATTTAAACTTCAGCCTCAAAGGCACACTAGCGCGGACACCGGAAGTGACCCGCGAGCGTGGTGCGCCTCGCGAAACAATACAAAATGGAACTATGACATAGCGTGTGAAAAGTTGACTATTTAGAGAGATAGATAGATAAGTTTATTATTGGAATAATAATGCATACAGGGAACAACAAAATAAAATCTAATTTATTTACATATAAGCAATTATTGCACTTATAATGGGCCTTCCATTCAACTATGCTGCAGTAACACCTATGCCTGCAGCGCTGGTTTTCAAGGAGATGCCCATGTAACGTCGACATCCAATACGCGTACACAGTTTTACACCTAATCCCAACTGCATAATAAGTATTCTGATTTTTTTAAATCTTTATTTAAGGAGCTTGGTCGTTATTTCGCGACTATGTCGCTCCGTACGTCCACTTTTACCTGTGCCTACTAAATTTGGATGAAATCAAAATATTTTTTTAATAAAGCCTTAGCCTCTTTTGATACAGAAACCGACAAAAAGCTATTTATGCTGCCCACATTAAAGCTCAAAGTATGAGGCCCACTCCGCACACACTCCAACAAAACATGAAGTACGTCATCTCTGCTTTATTAAAGCTAATACATTTTCACGATAAATTACAAATGGTCTAGCCAATTTGCAGCATGATCTGAGGTAGTGGCACCTCCCGGAAAACCGACAAAAAGATTGCTACCTATTAAAAATCCCTTTATCCACTGTTTTCCTTAAAGGTCATCATACGTAACACGCGACAAGATACTCTGGGACTTCCCGTACGCGCCGATGAAGACCACCGCGGGTTTTGGTTGGAAAGCCGGTGTAGGATATACACAGGGTTAGGCACTCCATCCAATGCTCTCTCGAATGATGATATACATCCGAGTGTCGATATTGGGGCGTGAGACCGGTGAAACTAAAACACTCAGCCCACAATGGTGGTAGCGATAAAGCGTATTTTCCCCGCGCAAAAAGCAATCACATGACAAGAATGCTAGCTGCAATGATCACTGGTCTTTTACCAGTAAGTAGATCGCGTCTCGAGGAGAAGACTGCTGAATGACCTTGGAAAGGATCACGATCCGACTGAAGAGAGAGAACCCTTAGTGCTTTGCTTGGAGCAATTTTCTATCGGTGGAGCGAATAAGGAACACAACGTTCTCCCGTTGTGAAAATCGGAAATGTGGTAAGTTCAAGTGAATCTAGCATTGTAGCCTAACTTTTGCTGCCATTTCACAACCACGACCTATTTGAAACTTATAGAGTAGTTGGGAAACACAGTTGCATACGTCGGCTTAGAAAGCAAATAATGTTGAACTCATATCAAGATTGGCGGCGTAAAAAACCCGTCATGTAAAATGTTTTCGTTTTTTATCACTTAGTTATTCCATGGGACACATAGATAATGATGTGGGTCAAGTTTTGTTATGGCCTCAATATGCTATTTATTTCTTTAAAACGTGTTTCGTCAGAAGCAGGAATGTGGAACGGATTATTAACTGCAATATTGTCAGTATTTAGTGTTAATTAGAGTATTTGTGTCGTAATGTGTGAATAGTTTGAATTCTTTATTCAGTCATTCATAGTCGCCGTCTTAAGTTAGTTTTTTGCAGAATATTTTTAAATTATGACAGTGATTAAAGTAATTAAAATACATTGTGTACTCTACTCGAAGGACGATTGTACATTTAATTTTTAAGTCTGGCGTTTACGGTAGCATGAACATAATTTATTAATAGAATAAAATAAATTGTTTCAATTTAGATGTTACTTTCAAATGGTATTCCGGGAAGGAACAAATCAATTCTACGGAACGCGGCCGACTATTTAATCTGTTTTTATCCTGTCATAACAGAGTATATTGAACCTTATAATAAGTGCAGTAAATACGAAAAATTACTAATCAGAACATGCCATCATCTGTGGCTGGTATCCATTAGGCGACAAAATCTCACCAACAAGCAAATGTTACGTACTGTGGATCGTTCCAGTTAGGTCTTCGATAGCACGGGGGCACTCTCTCCTCGTATTTGTTCTTGGCGGCTGCATTCCCTACTTCCTTCATTCTTTCCACTTGAGAGTCCTCCCATCGATCGAGCTTCAGATGCTTCACCTTGCTGATATGAGCCCCCATGCCGCGGTGGATGCTCGCGCACCGCATGCATATGAAAATACCGAGATTGTACGAAGCCCAGTCCGGCTCTGAAATAAGGAAAAATGTTCTTCACTGTTTTGTTGTTACAGAGTGTAAATGATGAGTTACAAATGCTCACGTGGTAACAATAAAAGCGAAGGAAAATGATGGTCTCCAACTATTTGAGTGATCGCACGAAAACTATGGCAAAGCTAATAACAGTCAATGTTTTTTGAGCCAGTTGTATCACCCGTATTATTTTTGTTGTAGCAAAGAAACAAATGAGACTTTGTCGTGCAAAATTTATAATTAAAATTTTTACATTGGAATTAATTATATTTATCAAAAGTTTATTAATTTTTTTAGCTCACAGATGAATGCTTCTTATGTTTACTATAATTTAATTTTAAATAAATAATCAAATTAATTTTATTGAAAAAATCCTAATAAATATATCCAACAAATTAAACAAATAAGCATTCCTTGTTGACAAATTCAGTTTACACCTAGCAACTGGTTTGTTTGTTCGTCACATTAACTTATATATACATATTAATTACCTCGGTATGTTTATTTAACTCTTGATAACTGGATGTAAATCTATCTACACTTGATAGATTTATACCAAATCATAAATAGGCTACCAAATATACTAATTACCAGCGGCGAAGGGTGAAATTTACCGAAAGGGAAATCTAAAAAAAAGGGAAACCCGACACAACATATTATAAGTACTAATAATATGTATAAATGCAGTTCGCAAATCGTCCTGATATTTAGATTTTACATAAATTACAAAAGGGAAGCCGGCAGGAATCGGGTTATATGGACCTTCACCACTGCTAATAACATTGAAATAAAAAATACTTTCGTATTTGTAAATACCTAAATAGTAATTGTGCCGATCATAACACATGAGAATGCCTATAATACCCATCAGTGGCGAATGGTACAACTTCCTGAAAGGGAAGCCGACACAAAATGTCAGTACTAATACTAATAATTATACTTAAATTTTAAACCGTTATGCTGTAAATACTAATTATTTATTAGCAAATGATATCAGTAATTTTAATAGTTTGCTTTAATATATAACAAAAGTGAAGCCGGTAGGAATCCGTTTATACATATGGTCTCTTCGCCAGTGATACCCGTATTATATTAATTTAATATAGGTCGAATCTGGAAAAACCAGGATGTATACACGCCTAATTGGCACATAGGTGTTTACCGCATTGGTTCTCGCATTAATGGTTCACGCTGAATTCCAACACTGGCGCAATGCGGGTTGCTGAACTGACTTATTCAACTAGTCAATGATACTGAACTTATGATCAATACTATGGCACGTGCATTAAGCGTCCAATAAGGGGTCATCCATAAATAAATCACGTGTTAAGAGAGACGTAGGTGGTCAACGAAATGGCATCATGTGAAAAGAGGACGAAGGCTTCTTAAATTTCGTGAAGTCACACGATAAAATCTTAAAGTATTAAAATACAAAATACTAATTGTATACGGATACCACAAGTTCTCTAGTGGGCTGCATTTGAGCCAAACTTTGCCCTTTGTGATTTGTTTTATTTAAAGAAAATACCCTTATTTTAAAATTGTTGTTTTCATTTCTTTAGTTCTATAAAATTGCAAAAAAAAACATGTGACGTCTTACCATAGCTATGTTCATAGTAATTTAGTTAGGTAAAGTGTACAGTGTACATTCATCAATTCTAGCAAGTCGATTCAAAATCCTTGACTAAAATATGCAGGAAATGCAATTTATAGGTAAGATAAAATTGCAATCACAAAAAACCAACGCGAACTATGACGTAACTTGCTTTTACCTGCATTTTATGTATTTTACGTCAGTTTCCATAAGAAAAGTTCATAAATTTCCGTATTAAGTTGCTGTATTTAACAATTAAAATATTTAAATATCACTTTTTATGTCATGACACGTGTACAATTATATACACATATAAAAACATGGAAATGCTCTCAATTCACAAATATTAGGCAAATATCGTTCCGTTTTACGTTACTCGGTCGTTTTAGTTATAAAACCTAATTAGAATGTTTCCGCATTAACAATCTGTTGTACGTAAACGCAATGGTGCTGGACTCTACTTTTTTATTAATTAAGTAGTTAATATGGAACAACTTATAAGTTATACGATCTATCTAGATTATTATCGATTAATAGGAAAATCATCATAATATATTTTAAGACTGACTGAGTCAAATAAAATATTTAAAAAAAATTGCTTTCCTACATTGACTGAGGAGAGCTAATAATAAGACTTCCTTAACCAAATAAAAAACACTTGCCACGAAGAACCAGATAAAAAAATAATTGATGCACTCTATCTGTTAATTAAGTCCGTTACCAATAACGTTATTAAGCAGTGTTTTAATTAATAACTGTTATGTTACTTTCTACTTAAAATAACTTTAAAAAGCATGATAACATAGTAACTGCGTTAATCATTGATTAAAATCCGTAATGAGGTCTTATATCTTGGAAACATAAAATCAATGACTCTATATTCTGTTGAATCCAAATTGCGTAATAAACGTAATAAAAACGGGTCAAATTCAAAAAACTTTTACCTATTAGGAAAATGGCTACCCACTGGATATATTTAGTCTAGCATATCCACTATCTCTACGACGATATCTAAAGCCAGAGGCGACTTTAGGGGGGAGGAGAACCAGCCTTGCACGGTGATTTGGAGGACCCTTTTTACGATTTTACCGACGAAATTGTTAAAACCGGAAAACTTTTTTTTGTCCCGCCTGGGGCCTCACGGTAGTTAAGGCCTTTGTCTAAAGCTATATTATACTCTATTAGTATTTAGATTAAGTCGTAATTTCAAAGTCGAAAGTCCGTTTTCGAATAGCATATCCCGATTGAACATATCAAGTAATAACTAACGCATTAACGCACTCAAGCCAAAGCTCGTTAAACGTGTTGACGTAGAATATACGGCCTCTGTTACAGGCACTTATTTTTCTTTTTCTTATCGTATGAAAATAAACGTAAGTGTAAATACGATAAGCGGAAATCGTCACAGCACAGATTAGCCGAGCGACACTGCGATTACGTTCGCAGACTTACGATTTCATCGGAGATTTTGGATCACGAATCTCGATAAAGTGACATGAAATTGGACATGTTTTACTACATTATATTTTCTAACATTTACTTAATGATATTCTGTAGTAGGCGATTTATTGGGCAATTAAAAATGAAACATTTATAAAAAGTAGCTTCTGATGAAATCATTCATAAAGCACTTTCCAAAATTTCTAATTATTGAACGATTAACATAATTTATGTGTATAAATTGATGCAATATACCTTAAATAAAATGTTTTTTTTTTTCTAACGTGCTTAGTGATAAAACTGGACGCTCACCTAAAGCCTTGTATCGCGCGCGGCATATACCCTAACATCGGCTTGCACGAGAGCCGCATTTAATGGGTACTAGGCACTACAGGATTGCCTCGTCATTTATTTCAAACACTGCCGCGCTCGTACATGCCACGGACCGCGCCATTTTTTGGAGATTTTTAGCAACGTGTGCATAGTTGAGACTGTTCTGTCATATTTTAATGTGGCTTGCACGACAGAGTAACTTATCCCCAGTCTCACCCATGAATAACTGAAAAATGTGTATGTTTATATTGCTTTGAATGACGAGATGAGTTTGCCGTTCGTCTGATGGTAAGTGATACGACCGCCCATAAACAGGAGAAACATCATTCATTACCTGGAATTACAAAGTATTGTTTGGTATTCCACTGCACTTGCAATCCTAAGACATGAGATGTTAAGTCTTATTATATCAAGTAGTTACACTGGCCACAATGTCCTTCAAACCGGAACATAACGATGTCTACACACTGCTGTTTGGTGGCAGAAATAGTCATTGCGGTGGTACCTACCCAGGCGGACTCTCACATATGAGAGACCTACCACCAGTCAGTGAGTCGAAGCGGATCGCTTGCCGCGGACAGCAGCCGCGTCCTGGATAAAAATTGAGTAACAACTTGTCGTTTTGCCGCGCACGAACATGGCGCGCGTAAATACCACGCGTAACCGATACGAGGCTTAATATGTTTTGACTTGCATATTGTGAAAAAACAGCGATCATATCTAATTCACCTAAACACAAAATATTATGTAGATATCTCAATAAGCTAAAGTAATAAAAAATATGATAAACATACTATTATAGCACGTTTCACATTGCTACGTGGAATAACCATGAGTAGTATACTTGTCAATTCTAATAAGTATCTATTGGTGGCGACTGGCAATCGGTAAAATAACATCTCTAACAAACTTTTAACTAATTGATAGGTAACTAACAGCTGATTTGACATGATCAGTAATTTTATCATTCACGTAATAGGTAGTATTTATAATTAAAATAGATAGATAAAATCAATTTAGTTATCTGATTGGCCTATTTAGTTCACATATATGCGTAATTGCCAAATAGGTAGGTACTAAGCCGCAACGTTTTCGAAGTTTCTTTAAAACTGAAGCACGAGATTTGTACTAGTACCTACAATACATTGTGTAGATAAGCTAGTGACGTACGCGTCACATAACCGCTAGGTTAGAACAGTGTACACATCGAGAAAGTTCAATAAACACGTTCAAATGACGTGCACTATTATGTACTATGCATGTACCGTCAGTAACTAAAACCGAACTTCGCGATGGTCCACACAAAAATAGAATATGTATCGGTCCCCGCGATGTTATCCGAACACATAATTTATAACGAAATATATTACCTACGTTCGCCTAGCTCGGTCTTACGCGGCCTAGATTTTTTTTTATTTCAGCTCGATATGTCCAATTGTTGTCAGTGTTATCGCATATGCCATTTGCCGACCATTTTGATAAACCGACCTAGCCCAAAACTCTCCCACGATAAATACTGTTACGTAAACAAACTCACGACCTATCACAGTTTTTTACAAACTTATGGAAAATTGATGTTTTTGAGAAAATAGGCGTTTCCACGTCGCGACGCGGCTGGCATCCGTGTTTACAAGCGTCAAGCCTACACACCGACACGACGTCACGGCTCACGCACACACACGCGCGTGGCCTCTGCGCCACTCGTAAATAACAACGGCGTGCCGTGTGTCATATCTCAGGGAAATGTAGACGCGAATCACCTCTGTCGCGTCGCCTCGGCCCCGCGCCGCGCCGTGCCGATGACGAAGTTAAGTTTGACACGTACCTTTTTCAACATAGGTATAAAAACGAATGTGTCTTAAGGCTAGGTTTGTCTGTAGTATCAAAACTATTATAACTATACCAGTAAAACTTGTACGCATAAATAACTATATACGGCACAAATATTGAATCAACACAGAAGAATAAAATTAAGATTTTGGAATTTAAATATTACGATTTGTGCCAATATTTGATAGATTCACTTTTATTAACAAACTACCTATTAATATACGAAAATACAGTCACACGTCTATAAATAGAATCTTGAATGAATTACGATGAACACGATTCACAGTAAATTGTTGAGGTCAGTTAGAAAGTATAGATTTCCTTGTAGGAGGCCTGGTGATACTCAAGATCAATTCTTTACGCAATAATAGCCTCTATGCATCAGCTAGTTTATTAATACGACTACGTATCTTTTAAATAAATCCTTACCTACTGCGTGAAATCTAATGACGCATAGTCATAACACGATTGTGACTCACGTTCCAGATAGGGAGCCCTGATTATTATTGGCTAATTATTATAAAAATGACCCCATTTTTAATGTGGGCTGCAAATTGCGAATATTAGCTGATCGAGGGTAAATGTTTCCCACTTACGGGTACTTTTTAGTAAAATACGATTTTACTTTGACGGTCATATTTTTGATATAAAGATTATTTTTTTGTTATTTTTTCGTTTGGCGGAAGATATACGTATTACCTACAAGTTTTGTTGAATGCATTAAATATTTTTGTAGCAATTTCCTATACTAGTATTCGTTAATTATATTAACTTTGCATTATAAACTAACACTGATCACACTGCTGGAATTAAGCTATTGTGAGGGTTTCGTATTAATGCTATGATTATTTTTATTAATAGCTATTAAATAAAAATAAAATAAATAAATGTAAAAATATGCGTAGCACCCATAAAACAGAATTAAAACATATTTCAGAGCAGTACAAAAGGGCGTCGATATATAAAATAAAACTAATAACCTGTATGCTTTTTAATGGACAGGTGTAAAAAATATAGGCGAGTGGAAAGGGAATGACGCCACGAGGCCTTTAGTCGCTTTAGAGAAATACAGTTAAAAAAATGTATCTAAGTATCATACATTTTAAGGTTTTATATTCACAATAAATATGTAGTTTGTATAAAATATATGCAATAACAAAGCTATAAGTCATACTTAATTCACCAGTAAAATGATAAAAGACTAATATTATTATTAGTTTTAAATCACAATGACGAATACAATAATATAATTCAATAAAATATCCATTAAAATATAGTTATATTAAGAAGCATGAACGCATGAACTTTCACATCTGAAATAACATACTCTATGTTGTCTTTTGGTAATAGCAAAATGTAATGTGTCTGCTGTCTGCTATTATATTTTCTGCATCACTGTTAATAACATTTACTTTCAGACAAAACATTGCATTACACACACTTTGTGAAGAACTTTCTTTTGCCAATTTTATTTTTGAATTTAGAATTTATCTAATAAATCCTTTTAAATATGTTGATGTGTTGTGTCACATTACATATACTATTTCTTGCCAATGACAAATGAGGCTCGAATCATAATAATCAGTCAGTTTTAGTGTAATGCTGTCTGTTATAAAGATTTGGTAAAAATGTACAACATTGTGTGATTAGATAATAAAACCACTAGGTAATTAAAATTCAGATGCAGCCAAAGACAGGCATAAAATAAGGTTTGAAATAGGAAGATAGACCTTGATACCAAGTAGAAGGAAAGAAAGAAATATCCCAATAATATATCATGTTACATAAGTCATTTAGATATCTTTTTATATGCATACTAGATGTTGCTAAGTTTTGCCCACATACAAAGCCTTTCCTGCTACAAAACTTCCTAAAATACTGTATGATACCAGTGTCATCTATTTCAAACATCAATTTGTAATTCTATTAGTTCCCATGGTAGTGAATTACAAAGGTAAAGAGTAGCCTATGTATCAGTCCAGGTCAGGGCCTACCCGCATACCAAATTTCATCCAAATCTGTTCAGCTGTTTCTGTGTTTACTGCTAATAAATATCCAAAAATTTTCACAATCTCTCTCATTTATAATATAAGTAAGATTAGATAAAAAATAAGATAAGATTTATGTAAATCATATTCCCCACTGTAAAATAAAATCAAGAAATATATCTCAATTTAAAAATCTAAAACTATTGTACAAACAAATGTTCTTTTGTACTAATTGTTTCAAATTAAAATAAAACATTTGAATAATGTTTAAATTGAATGTTTCAACGGGTGAATCATAATAAAAGAATTATAAAATAAGGCACATTGTTAAACCTTTTTGTTGTTGTAAATTGTAGGTATAGTAATGAATATCATATAATTTAAATTATTAATGACATAAAAGCCATTTTACATAAAAAATAAAATTAGTTTAATATACAGAAACATTAGTTTAGAGACCGCATTTAAAAAATAATAGCTATTTGAAAATTGAAATTACTATTTGAAAAGATATTTATTTTTGTTGCTATTCTAGTTAAATAGAATTGATAGATATTACTAAATAACATTATGTCAATATTAAGGTAATATTTTGGCAGGAAATTCCGACAAACACATTGACTACTGCATATTCCTATAAAACTAGGTACATAATTTAGTTAAATATATATTTTTATAATAAATATGATTAATGTTTATAAAGTTAAATTATAATATATAATTCTCGTTAATGGTAATGTCCACCCTGGGCTGTGCCTGTATCGAAGACAGTTTAATTTTCTCATAAATTTATGTTAGATAAGAAAATATTATTAGGTATGTATGAAATACTTCCAAGTATATATCAAAGTTCAAAATATATATGTTATTACCTATTCTAAACACTAAAAATGCTAATGGAGTGTCAGGGCCAATAAATATTACTTAATTTGAATTAGTTAGTACTCTAATTATCTTTTCCATATTTTTTATTTGTTGGTAAGTTAATACGAATCAAAGAACATTAATTAATAAATCCCATTTAATTGGTAACATTTAATATTCTAATGAAATTTACCTCATTAAATTTTACCTCCATAAAATCGACTGGATAATATAATATAATTTATCCATGCAAGGCACATTAAAACTTTAACAAGAATGAGGTTAAAGAAATGGAAAATTGGAAGCCTGTTATGTATTTACTGAGTTTGTTAAA
Source organism: Manduca sexta (assembly GCF_014839805.1). Classification (NCBI taxonomy): domain Eukaryota; kingdom Metazoa; phylum Arthropoda; class Insecta; order Lepidoptera; family Sphingidae; genus Manduca; species Manduca sexta. Next base: position 172,466 of record NW_023595253.1, on the reverse strand, counting down.
TTGTAACATCAACATTGCTAATACAGTTGCATCATCTGTTTACTTCGCGCGATTATTGTCATTAAATTATATAAAAAACAAATACTGGCCAATGAGATAAATTTCCAATAATTTGTTATAACTACCTAAAGTCATTACACCCACCTTGCCGATAGGAACAGGCACACAAACATCGCTGATATGAGATATGTATCAAACAAGGAGTTATGTACTTACACAAACCATCGAAATATTTTATTGTTACCCATGTTGATGATTTGTTTTCATTGAATGCATTTTACGTTGAGGTCAGTGAACTTCAAAGCATGGACGCATTTACGCCCCCCGCCTATTCACAACCCCATGAAAATACCACGCACAAGGAAAACACTAACACTAAAATACTCAAATATCACTAATAACGACATACCCGGACTTCCGCAATCGGCACAAACATTGTTTCCACTTTTCTTTTGCAACTCCTGTAACAATTTCTGGTTATGATCTACCATCGTGGAACTTTTGCATCAATAATGAAGACATACACGCTAGCGTACGTCGCCACTTGAAAGTCGAACGCCTCCAACGAACGCGTTCTATGCCACTGCGCGAGGGAGCGAGCGAGACTCCGACCCGCGACCGACGCGCGACGAATCGGTTCAACAAACGCTATTTCGTGGGTGAGGAATGCCGTTGCAGTCACACACATACGCGACGGCTTAGCATGAATGAGATAGAAAGAGAGGTCTAGTTTCGGTATATGAATGAAACCAGTGTGTAGTAGATGGTAGTGGATACTCGTAAAATTCACTTGTGTGAGTGCAGCGTAGTGGGAATAGGAATCGTAGCCCGTAGGTATCTATGTGATGCGATCATGCGACACGAATACATGAACTTGTCTCGCGTAAATTACGTGTAAATATTATAGGATACGAATTAATTATCACCGGATCTATCGTTAATTTATATGTAGGTACTTACTTAATTGATATTCTTAACTGAACGTGCACATCGACACATACAGTTACCTGTAATTTAATCAATGGATGGTCCGTTTTAAATTTTCAATGGATGGATATTTATGAATAACGTTAAAACTGTTTTAATTAGGTACTCACATTCTTAGCAATAATGCCGGGATTGTACATACCATGTACCATAACATGTATTATATAGGTATGTTAATTGTAGGTAAATCCGGTAAAAAGAGGTAAGTACCATTATTCACGCATAATTAGGAAAAGTGATCTAATATTGGCACCTTCAATTAACAATACGCTGACATTGTTGATCGAAGATTGGCACAATATTCATTGCTAAGATATAGATATTTGGAAGTAGAAGGTTCTACAATTTACATTAAGTATGTATTCCACACATAGAGAGGGCCCTATGCATCATGACCCAAAATTGCTTGATACCCATCTAAAAAAATATGAGGCAGTCTAATACTACTATATATTTTCCAAACGACCAAAATTATTAAATCTTCATGTACACTGAAGCCATTTTGTTTTTAGTCTAGTATAACGGCCGTCTTTGGAAAATTACTAACTACGCCTATGACTTTATATTAGGCCGGGTCCACACGTTGGCCCCTACACTCGTGCCAACGTCGGTTGGTTAATTTCGTGAGGCGTCCACACCTTGGCTATTATACTAGTCCTGTCTCAACAGAGCCAACGTGGGCATATCTGATACAGAAAACGCAATAGTTCTAATCGATTTTACTGTTCTAAGTTACAGTACTTTTATTTTTATGATCCTTCCGAGATGCATTCCATATAATTGGATGTGCCTAGTATTGTTCTATATATTCTATAACTTTTCATTTGTCCACGCGCGTGATGATTTTGTGGATGATGACATTTTCGCTCGATATACGCACGCAATGCGTGTTGCAACAGGACTGAGCAAATCACCAATGTGTGGAGGTATCCCCAAAATTGGCACAGATTCTTTTGATCCTTTATCAAAAAATCGACACGTGTCAGCTAACTACCAATGCTCGTCCCAACGTTGGGGTCAATGCTATTTTCTAGATCCACACGTTGGACGAGTGCCGTTGGGGCCAACATTGGGGCCAACGTGTGGAGCCGGCATTATGCTTGAGCGAGCGTGTTGACATATTCGTAATCAAAGCGTACAGGCTAGCACTAATTTGGTGGAAATATCATTAATGTAACCAATTCAAACACTTTCATATGGTTTTAGGTTTACGAGATTAATTGTATGCATTAACGATTGAAAAGTAACATTAAATATCAATTCGGTATGGCAAGTTCTATGCAAATCATGTTCCACATAAGATTTTATAAATTTATGTGTTTTTATAAGTGCACGGCAAAATACCCCCACTGCACCTGATGATTAGTGGAGTGCGGTCCAATAAAATGTCGATTGACGAGAGATTACCCTTCGGCAGTCGACACAATTATGCCGGCTTGTTGGAACTAGATATACACCGACTGATTCCGGAAGGCGACACATTTACGTAGCACACTATGGCGGATTTTAACACCATGAATGAGTTAAGGTGATTCTTTGAGCAAATATAGATAAAATTTTAATATAAAAATTAAACCTCATATTTAAGATTATGTTTATATTATTTTATCTTTACTGGTTAATTTTTTTATGTGCAAATTTCATTATATTCAAATTACTAAAATTCTTTATTCCGTGTATTTTCTCCGAAAGTCAACATAGTTTAAATCTACAACTTACGCTATTAGGTAGACAATTTAATAACTGGACTGCCTAACGGCAAATGTATGTTCAAGTTATATGTAGTGTAGTCTCCAGGTTAACGCGGGATAGCGCGGTGCGATGAACCAATATTAACGAGCTGTGTTTCTTACTTAAAATAATTAAATTCATACCCTTAGAACTTTTTGATTTACGGGTTCATCATGAGAACGTAATAAAACCTTTATTCACACTGTAAATTAAATTATAAATAACTGGCAACCTTGATCAGTGATACCAGATTAACTGTGATTCCAGGTGCGGAATTTTCCCCATATTAAAGAGGCATTACAAAAATAATAAGGGGGAAATTTAGGAGAAAAAACGATTCACAACGAAACTCGATTTAGACGTCTTAAGTTTTTTTTTAATAGCTATTTGAGATAAGAGATAATCAAAGAGCTATATTTTAAGATAAGGAATTTTAAAAATACCCATACGTTTTGTAGAATTTTAACTTTGTCTGAAGGTATTATTAATTACAAGACAGGTATTAGACAGTTTCGCAAAACTGTAGGTTGAGAAAATATTTCAACATTGCAAACTATAAGTAAATTAAGCGCGAGGGAAATATTTGGATTTTACTGACCGGAGACTCGATCTACAGGTATAATATATTTCTAAAATTGAACCATAGGTATTACAGTTGGTTGATAAAAAAATTAATTTTACGGCTACTCTGCATGAATCACAAGCTTTGGTTACTTTCTTAGTCATATTTAGAGATTTTATTAGAGTATCATATGGCAACACTAATCATAATTGTCAAACTGAAAATCGTTTCTGTTTGCATGCGATGGATATATAGATATTTGTGTGTAATTTGTATTAAGATCATATAATCGTAATTCATTTTATAAGAATTATATATTATCTCGTAAATTCAAAGAGAAACAAGCAAAAATGGGGCGACGTTCCATCAATACCACTAAAAGTGGTAAATATATGAATCCAACTGATCAAGCAAGTAAGTATCGTACTTTGTATTTATAAATAACCTTTTTAATACTAAAAGATGCTACCAAATACCGCAAACCAACCACCAAATAAATAACTATTTTTGTTTACAGGGAAAGAGGCGAGAAAAAAAGAACTAAAGAAAAATAAAAGACAGCGGCAAATGGTTAGGGCAGCAGTGCTTAAAATGAAAGATCCTACGCAAATTCTAGAAGAGCTACAGAAAATAGACGAAATGGGTATTTATTTTATATTTGTTATAAATTTTTAACCATACATTCGGAAAGTATTTTTGGAATATTCACATAAACCTGAATTTATCAGATGTGGAATGTATGACAAATAATTAATGGTTTGGTGTTGCTTGTTATTCAGAAATTTTCTCTGAATACATTGAACATAAGATACAAAATTATTAAATTAATAATTTTATTAATATAAAAGAGTAAAAAACTCCTTTGAACCATATGATATTGAGTCGTGAATTTAGAAATAACTGTAAGCGAATTTAATTCTATATCTGTATTTACATATTTCTTGTAACATTCTTATGAAGCAAAGGCTATGTGTTGGAACAATAAAAGTGATAGTATATTATATTTTTGTTTCTTCTTACAGCAGTTGAATTAAAATTTAACATAAAAATACATATATGTTAGTTTCTAATAGATAGACATAAGAGTAATAATAGTTGAAATGAGTTTTAAATATGAATAATAGCAGCATTTTTAACATATACTTTTTTATACACTGAAGAATAAGTTATTTAAAGTTGTTTACCTTTCAGTTAGCAAATAAAAATTGTTTTCACCCAGAACTAATTATAAAGTATTGTGTTTATAAAGTTCACCTATTACTAAATATGGCTTTGACATTCCAATTTTCATTGAGGTTTGATTTTGATTAAGAAACTGTGGACTTTATGGTATATTCGTTAAAGTTCGTTATTTACACAGTATGTAATTATGATAATATCATAATGCTCTTAGGGGTACATTGTTATTCAATATATAATAGAATCATGTCACTATGTGAATGGTTGCAAATAATTGTGCAATACTTATTGCTCAGTGAAGGTAACTTATTGATCACGTATTGTATTAACAAGAGTGTCTATTATTGTGTAGTCGTTACCTGACCGTAATCAAGCAATAATGTGTAAGCACTTTTATGTTTTGGAATGTAGGGTATTTACTGGGCATTTTGAAACTTAATGTTTAACAATGCAGGGTGCGTAATGCATTGTTTTTATTGTTTATGTGTAGTCTCAGTTGTAGAGGAGGTCTGTGGAGTGCGAGTGTATTTTTCAGGGATGTTTTTTATGTAAATTTTATTATTATGGAGAGTCTTACCATCAGACAAGCATCATCTTGTTTGTCTCATTATTAATTAAAAAATATTTACTTTTTTTGTTCAGTTTCTAGCTAATATTTCTTAACATTAATGCTATGAGCAAGCATTTTATTTACAGGTTCACCAAATTGTTAATAGGTTTTGTATTTTTTTTCAGAATTTAACGTGCTACAACCTTCACCGCTTAACGAAAAAGTGTTAAAAGAAAAAAGAAAAAAATTAAGAGAGACATTTGATAGGGTGCTCAAAATGTATGTAAGTAAATGTGAATTCTATTGGGAAATTCATAAAATTTGATAGTCATGATGACTGTAAATAAAAAGCTTTTGTATGCTGTATGAAAGATTTTATGATCATTGCATGTTGATAAATATTGTTGTTATCTCTGTCGATAGAATTTTATTCATATCTAAAGGGTAATATAATGGGTTTATTGAATGCTGTTTTACTCTAAGATGATATCAATTGCTTATTATTTACAAAAAATACAGGCAAGACAATGTAAACATGAAAAATATTGCAACAAAAATGTTGACCCTATTTTGCAAACATAGTGCACCTATTTTTTAAATTATAAATGGCATTTGATAAAACGAATATAGATCTGTATCTGTATTCGTTATAGATACAGATCTATATTTGAGATTGCAACCAATCAAATTCGCTTTTCAACTAAATAGCACTATAGAAATGTTTCTACTATATATATCTACATTTATTCAGGACAAAGATGACCCAGAGAAATGGGTAGAGTTGAAGCGTCAAGAAATGGACTATGAGAAAAGAAGAACACATCTAATGTCATATTATGATTCTGGTAAGCATGCGCCAGTCTGTACAAGTTGATGACATACCTCTGCCTACCCCACAAGTATGTAATCTTATTTCTTGTATATAACCTAATGAAGGATTAAATCAGTTAATCGATAATAGTAACATAATCCAGCTTTATGAAACACTGCATAAGCCCTTTGCATTAGGAGTGAAATGAGAAGTAAGACTAGGTCAGACTATAGAATCGAAAGTGCTATATGGTTTCATAATAGCCACACAACATGAGTCTCCACTATTAGTTTAATTGTTTAGTATATATTTATAGTATATTACAAGTTGTATTGTTTAATTCTGCCAATATAACTCCCGTTTTTAAATATTACAGGCTATACTTATTTATATATGGCTATTAGACCATTTACGCACAAAGACTACAAAATAATAAGGTATTTAATTTTCTTTTACAGCTACCAGATAATCTACTTTATGGAAATCTTCCATCACAAATCCCTCTGCCAATGGACACGGCGCAGAGTAATGGACCTATTAAATCCATATTGAAGAAGGACACATTTTACAAAGTAAGTAGAGAATATATTACAAATAATTTGAAATGAAATAGTGCTTCTAAGGTTTCCTGCTAGATGTCGCTGTAACACATTCTAAACGCTAAATATATTTTTCAATCTTTTTAACTATTTAATGACTTCAATTATTTGCATCCATATGACATTTTGAATATATTTCTACACATAAATATGTAATTGGTCGGTAGTAGGTTTATCACATGCGAGAGGCCGCCTCGATATCACCGCAATGTCCATTTCTATGACCATGCAGCAGAGTGCATGGAATTTTGCAAAAGTGCGCCCAGAAAAATGGCGCGCCGTTTTGCGGGGGGAAGGGGCAATATGTGATAACAGATCATTGACATTAACCCATAAAACTCTTATTTAATAACATTGGTTATGCGATTTTTTTAAAACTGCTTCGGTGGTGTAGTTATATTGTTTGCGGGACGACTTTTACTATGAGGTCCCGGGTTTGAATACTTGGTCGGGCAAAATGTTATTGGGTTTTTCTTCTTAGTACCTGTCTGGCTGGAGTCTGCTCTGGAGGCTGGAATTTGTGCTCAAAGGCAGGAATTACTTATGGGTAATGTGGGTGTACTAGTTGCGGCTCTGCTTACATCCTGATAAGAGAGTGTGTGCGTAATATATTTTTTTAATGTTTTTAGGAGAAGCCGAGCGGTTTAGAACCTCCTGGAGTGCCACCGGGGCCTCCGGTTAGTTTTGCCTCGCTACTTATGGAAGCTAAAAAGGCGAAAAAGAAGAGTCTACGGTTCTCGGATATGCCTGATGAGGGACCACCGGGAGTTACTGTAAGAAGCTATATTCACTTTTATAATTATTGGATTAAGGTGGCTTTTTATTTAAGGCTTGTCGGTGTATAATAAAATAATTAGTTAGTACCAATTATCTTAGAAACGATACAGTATAAATATATTGAATATATTCTATTGTTTTCGGTAGAATTGTCAGATGTGAATAAAAGATTTATTTGAGAAGACAAGGTTTTCTGTTTTCTTTAGATATAATGGTCTAGCATCAATATATTCATATTGTAAATTTTATATTACTATGATTAGTTTTTGTACAATCCGGCAAAGACGGATGGCAATTTTAATTGGATTTTCGTACTTATATACCTATGTTTTCTTTATTTTCAGAGCATCACAATGGTAAGTCACAATAATTTTATAGCTTTTGTGATCATTGTTCCTATTGTGGAATTCATTGTGCAGCTTTTATATATTTTAACTTATAACCATCTGCATTTTACATTCATTTTCTAAATTAGCCACCAAACTAAAATGATCCAAAAGTCAGAAAACTAAAACTCATGCTTTTAGTGAAAATGTTCGTTATTCATGTATGATTTTTGGCACAATGTTAGCAGAGGTAAAGTTTAATTTATTACCGCAATGTCAAAATGACCTATTAATTAAACTCTCATGCAGGCGCCTCCACCAAAATTGCCACAACCTCTTATGACGTCTATCGAAAACGTGGACGGAGAAGCAATAGAAGAAGATACGCAATCAACCACCGCGGTGACTCCGGCGCCGAAGCCCACTTCACTGCAGCAAAGGATGTTGGCTCTCTCCGGACAGAACATAGACGACTTCATGAAAGAGATGGAAGAGGTACACAGGAAGAAAGAAAGGGATAGAGCGGCTGATCTGAGCGCCAGGTAATGCGATGTTTAAATTCGTTAAAAATATTTAGTTTAGTTTTATACGGAAGGTGACTCCTCTGTAGCTGGTTTATTTCGCCATGAAAACGGTCTTTCTCCCGTTTCTTGCCTCCTCTGCCAAAACTTATACCGCGGCGATCCGCTAGAGGTGAATGTGTAGGTTGCAGTTGGTGACCTATCATCATCACTTCTTTGTATTTGGATTCTGAGGATTCTTTCGCGCTGGATAAATTGACTAGCAGTTCATTTCTAGTCGGTCTATATAGTTGACCATGTACCATTTTGCACGTCGAATTTGGATACCGTTCCAATTGTCATTTTAACACTTTAAAATCTTCTTACGAGATGATTTTTATACAATTTGTTCTCAATTATCCTCGTCGCCACTGCAGAATTCGACTAAAACGGGAAATAATATGTGTGTTAACTTGAAATCCATTAATTTACAAACCGATATTTGACTTAAAACAAAATTTTAGAAAAACCTACCAGTCAGCTCTTACAAAAATACCTTTTTAATTTAAATGATGTGTTTATAGAATTGGTCATTTAAATTTTACAGAGTTTTGTAAAGATATTTGTTTATATTAAAAGTTATCACAAATGTAAAAATAATCTACCCACTTTTAAAATAATGATGTTACAGAATCTGTTAATTAACAATAATTTGCCGATACATTGCATTGTGTTGATAATTGAAAGCCACCATGTGAATTTTGTGTTGTGATATTTTTTAATTAAACAATATGCGTTGTAGCAGCTTTTTCTCACTCAATGGCACTTTTATTACTGCTGTTTTCCTTCTTTGAATATCACATAGATAAGTAGGTAGCCAATTGTTAGGAATGGGATATGTTTCAGAGTAAAAACGCCCTTAGAATTTATAAACTGGAAAGTTCATTTACTATTAGCAAAGTTTCGCTACATCGTATGTATAACAGTAACACCATTTTTGTTCGTGTCATTTTTCCATCGTTATGGAAACTACAATAACATTTACAATATCAGCCAGCTAAATTGATATTATAATTCGCACTCTTAATAAAATAATGACCCATTCAAAATTTGCCAATTTGTGGGAATCGTCAATTACAGTTTGCGACCTTTTAGTTTTTTCCCTTTTTTTTCATGCTATAGGTTTAATTTTTTGCCTATCTTTAATAAGCTCAATTTTATAGCAACTTCAAAAAAAGAGGTAGCAAATAAAATTAGTTTTTCGACGACTGCCACAAATTAACAGTTTTGAAATAGGTTATTATTTTATTAAGAGTGCGATATATAAACCTTCAACAATAATTAACATTCAAGGTTGGTGAATGATTTCTGGAATACATATAAAGATAATGCCATTTATTTCGCAGACTAAATGCCCTGAAGCGCAACACTGGCGGAAGGGACAGTGACTCGGACAGCGACACCGAGGCCGGTGGGCTACAAGGCCCGCCGCCACAACTCGCGCCCGACTTCAGCATAGAGCCGCCCGGCGCCGAGATGAGGCAGATGCCGCCGCCGCTGCTGCCGCCTGGTGAGTTGTACACGGAAACAGTGTTTTAGGATAATAAAAAATCTATATATATAAAAATGAATCCCTATTTCCCTTGGTTACGTCATCACGCGTGAACAGCTGGACCGATTTCACTATTTTTTTTGTTGTGTTTGTTATTGTCAGGAGAAGGTTCTTATGAAAGAAAAAAAACAAAAATATGCGCGGAAAATTAGAAAATTAAAAAAAAACTCAACGAAAATATTAATCTATACTATTATATAAAGCTGAAGAGTTTGTTTGTTTGTTTGTTTGAACGCGCTAATCTCAGGAACTACTGGTCCAAACTGAAAAATTCTTTTTGCGTTGGATAGCCCTATGTTCGTGGAGTGCTATAGGCTATATATCATCACGCTATACCCAATAGGAGCGGAGCAGTAATGGCTAATCTCAGGAACTACCGGTCCAAAATGAAACATTCTTTTTGCGTTGGATAGCCTTTTGTTCGTGGAGTGCTACAGGCTATATATCATCACGCTATACCCAATAGGAGCAGAGCAGTAATGGCTAATCTCAGGAACTACCGGTTCGAACTAAAAAAACATTTTGTATTGGATAGCCCTTTGTTCGTGAAGTGCTATAGGCTATATATCATCACGCTATGACCAATAGGAGCAGAGCAGTAACGGCTAATCTCAGAAACTAGGAGTTTGAACTGAATAATTCTTTTTGTGTTGGATAGCCCTTTGATCCTGGAATGCTATAGGCTATATATATCATCACGCTATGCCCAATAGGAGCGGAGCAGTAATCGCTAATCTCAGGAACTACCGGTTCGAACTGAAAAATATTTTTGTGTTGGATAGCCCTGTGTTCCTGGAGTGCTATAGGTTATATATCGTCACGCTATGACCAATAGGAGCGGAGCAGTAATGAAACATGATGCAAAAACGCGGACAATTTATTAGTTTTGAGAGCTTCTGTTGCGTGCGCTGCGTAAACGGTTAAAGTTATGCAACAATAATGTATGACGGGATTGTTCTTCTTAAAAGTTCTACAAAAATATATCATAAAACAAAGTCCCCGCTGCATCGGTCTGCCCGAACGTGTTAAACTCAAAAACTACCCAACGTATTAGGATAAAATTTGGTATGGAGACAGTTTGAGACTCTGGGAAGAACATAGGCTCCCGGGAAAATATATAGCGTGACTTTTATGACGGAAAACTTTAGCCCGAAAAACTTTATAACGCGGGCGGAGCCGCGGGCAAAAGCTAGTTTAATATAACTGTCAATTGTTTGAAATAACGGTCAGCGATTAATAGAATGCGCGCTGCAAATACATAATTAAGACGGGACAACGTCTGCCGGGTTAGCTAGTAAAAAAATATAAATTGCTTCTCGCCATAATAATAAAATACTTTAAATTTATTATGTAAGCGAACAAAGTTGCACTTATGATACGTCAAAATAATGTATAAGAATAATTATTATTATTTCCAAAAAACACTTAAAATTATTTATATAACTATGGGCATTTTAAATCAGGGATTAAAATGTATATTTAAAACAAGGTACAAACCGAAGTAACCAGCTCGGCTGGCAGGTAGGGGGAAATAAAAGGATAACGCCTCGCGATCCTTCGGCGAGGACATGAGCCCTAACCTAGTTAACCTACCAGCCTTTCACTAGCTACCTAAGCGATGACTACCCGAAGAAGAAAGGCAGAAAGAAATTCTGGGCTTTTTTGTCATCAATTGCTCAGCAGTACATCTTTTGTATTTTTTTTTTCCAAGTCTTTCTTGTAAATAGTCGCAATAGTTATATAAGCTAAAGCACGCATATCACCGTTAATATGAGATTAGGTGAAATCCAATCGCTTAATCCTGGGCCGGCATAAAATAAAACTTAAGATAGAAAATAAAAAAGAACATAAATTCATAATTGAATAACGGCGTACAGCGTACATTCGCCTATATTTACAATCATAATTTTCAGTTAAGAGAAAAGAAAAAATAAAATAGTAATATTAAACAGGCAAACACAACATGATCGGTTGGTTGTCTCTCAAAAATTACGTTACATAATGGTATATACGATTACGTCAAATTAGGATCATTGAAATGTCATTAATAAATAAAAAGTATACGAGACATGTAACATATGATACATTTTAGGCATTAATTACTAATATGTGCTAACATGGTGGGTCATTGTGTGCAGGAGAAACTCTTTAAACCGTCTTATCATTAAGGTAATCAGATACAGTATAGTACTCTTTATACATAACATTGTTATGCAATACTTTAATATTATGCTGATGGATCTTGAAAGAATATGTTTTCGCGTTATGTATTGACGAGCAGGTTGTTTGTTAAGATATTCTGGGATTTTTACAATCGTTAACGCTAATAGAAAACAATAAAAACAAATATGGAAATGACATACCGCCGTTGTCAATAAATTATCCCAATCTCGATCGTTAGTCTGATTCCGAGACTGAACCAATTAAAATAACTTGTTTGTATTTTGGTTTTCTGTTAGCATTAAAGATTTTAGAAAGGCGTCTTGTCTGTCCGTTTATTTTAATTCTAAATATTTTTTTTCCGATTGTCAGGTTTACGACCACCACCGATGCGTCCGCCGCTGGGCCCCCCGCCGATGCGCCTGCCGCCCCCCGGCGTGGTGGCGGCGGGGCGCGGCGCGCTGCGGCCGCCGGGCCCGCCGCCGGGCGCGCCGCCGCGCCTGCTGCGGCCGCTGGTGCCGCCGCCGCCGCCCAAGCCTCTCCCGCAGGTGTCCGTGCTCAGCGCCGCGCCGCAACTCATCTCCAAAAAGGATGCTGGTATAAATCAGTGTAAGTGTCGGGGCCCAAAAATAGTAGTCGGTACCGCCATGTATACTTTGTAACTCACACCGCGACCGTGTTAAAAGTATGCTCATTACTCAGTTTAATACTATGAACGAAACGTGACGTAGAAAAATAACAAGTAACATTGCCACATAATGTGTAGCCCCGTGCTGGTGGCCTATATTTTGTGCGTTTTTATCAATTTATATTTAACAACCCCTGCCTTAATAAATACTTGTCAAATACAAACTAATAGTCAAGAACACGAGTGTCAGTTTTCTAAATGAGCCATGACATCGTGGCGCATGCATCACTTATTTATTTTAAATCGATTCCGCTAAGTACATAAAGTCATTTAACCGTTTTATACAGGCACAACAATAAGTGCAAAGCCGCAAATAAGGAATCTGTCCGCGGACGTGACTCGGTTCGTGCCGTCCGCGTTGAGAGTGAAGCGAGAGGACAAGAAAGCCAAGCCGAGCGTCAAGTCATTGCTGCAGCGGCCCGCGGACATTCCCAAACAGGCGCCGAGCAAAGACGACGCGTACTCGCAGTTTATGAAGGAAATGGAGGGATTGTTATAGGTAGATAAAAATATTTCCAAGCCTAAGCTGATATCCGTTAGGTTAGCATAAAATTGGCTATAGTGTTATATGACACAACCTTTAGTTAGATAGTAAAATTTGCGTAGAGTAAATATTAAAACTTCGTGTTTGACCGCTGAAATAATAATTGATATCATTGTAGCGATCGCGGGAACGGTTCGATATGTTTAAAGATAATTTATATGTATATTATTATAATTCTTTCTCTTATTATTAGTTTTGTATTTTTTTTTTCAGGAACAAGACCGCCTTCAGGTAGAAGTTTTTAATAATAGGTTAGGAGTGGACATAAATATCGGTTACTTTTCAGTTCAATTCACATTTGCAGCCAAGACTGTGAGATAGCACGGAATACTGTTTTAAGTTTTCTATAAGTTGTAAATAGACATGTAAAGATTTATAAAAGTGGATTGTGTTATTTACCCTTATATTTTACTAACATAGTATGCAAATGTGAAAATATAAGTTTTATAAAGAAGTTTGCTGCTAGGTCATACTATAGAAAATAAATAATAATAAAGTCTGATATTGATATTATTATTAACAAACTTCGTTCGGATCGAAAGTGTAAATGAACTAATAAAAATGAAGTTCGTTTGATATGCTTATTTGGATTAGTTCATTTTTGTGCATTGATCGGATTGCAATTGGGATGGCTTTTTGAAGTTGGCCCTTTAGTTTGGTTTGTTTATTTTATTAAGGTGCCCCTTCGAGCCACCGACCTTGAGTAATTCGTTTCATAATGAAAGACGTCCGAATTAATGACGGGGATATGCAAAGATTTATGATTAATATCTGAAAGAAAAAAATGCTGAAATGTTAAACTGACAAAATATTTCTTATTATGTTGTTTATTTAATAGTGTCGGTTGCAAATTAAAATGATGTTTACTTTAGGAGGATGAACGGAATCAACAATTTAGTGGCATTTTCATTATGAAATTATTGATACAGTGTCCTCATTATAAAAATAATGGAGCAACCTACATAAATAAAGAGAACATATTGTAAAAATAGTATGATGTGTAATTTTTTTTTCTTTGTGCATTATAAATTTCTAATAGATAGCTACTAAAAATACTTTTACTGCGGTGTTTTGCTGGAGGGAGGGCCTTAAGTTTAGATCATATAGCTAAGAAAAAAACACACAAATAGACAACAATAACACATTTTACTGTAGGTAGGTTTCTCATATGTGAGAGTCCGCCTGGGTAGATACCACCGCAATGTTTATTTCTGCCTCAAAGCAATAGTGTGTACTACTGTTGTCTTCCGGTTTGAAGGACATTGTAGCCAGTGTAACTACTGGACATAATAAGCTTAGATACATCTCATGTCTCAGGATGGCGAGCGCAGTGGAATACAAAAAAATACTTTGTAATTTAAGGTATTGGATAGTGTTTCCACTGTTTATGGGCGGTCGTATCGCTTACTATCAGGCAAACGGCAAACATGTCTCGTCATTCAAAGCAATAAAAAATAAAGTAAATTGTGTAGGTAATTGGCGGTGTTTACACAAGTATGAAGAAATCTCATCCAAGCGAGATAAGCTAACTTAGCGTAATTTTTAATCTGCAACAGGCTTTAGTCTGGGATCGACAACGAGATAAGGTATTGTTCCTTTTGAGGTTTTTTAATACGACTTTCTTTGGAAATGAGATTTCAGTTCGAAATCTGGAATACTAATTCCAGATTTCCAGATTTTCGCTCTCGCCATCTATCACATTATGGACGGAATACACATGGCGAAAAGTGGGTGCACCAGTTGCGTCTCTGCGTGCTTGCAAGCGTGTGTGTGTGTGTGTGTGTGTGTGTGTGTGTGTGTGTGTGTGTGTGTGTGCGTGTGCGTGTGCGTGTGCGTGTGTGTCTTGAAAGTAACAAAATTGTCTCCTGATAATGCCAACAATTCAGTCATACATCTGTTTGTTTTATATTTTACTGAAGTAGTAGAGATATAATCAACTTGCTAAATGTTTATATTTATTTCTTGCTATTTTGGTAATTTATATGTTTTGCACTCGGGTCAGGAAATTCCACCGCGTGTCAATCGTGATATGATAAAAACAAACTTTGTTATTATTGTATTATTTAAAATAATAATATTTTTCTTTTGCTAAGCATGGTTTATTACTATTTTTATACATTATACAAAACCCTTGGGCTGCAATCGACAAACAAAATAAGCATTAAGCTTAATTTATTTAAATTTGTTTCACTTTTGTAACATTTCTTTGCATTCATCACATGCAATAATCTATGTTTGTATGGTTTACTTATTCAATAGTTAAGTAATAAATATTCAGTATTTTTTTAATAATATATGTAGATACCTATATCTATATCCTTTGTACTATAAACGAGATACTGTGCATAATGTCATCTTAAAGTTGTCGCATTGAATCCATGATCAGATTTTTTTCAATTCGGTGATCCTCTGGTTTAACAGAGGCTCAGCAGTTCATCTAACGTGCAGGGTCTGGTGCAACAGGTTTTGAAGTTTATTTCCTCGGAGTTCCATCGTTTTAAAATTGGTAGAGTCATATCTTCGAATTGACCTAAAAAAAAAAAAAATTTTTTAGGCATATTTAATACACGAATGCTTCTACTGTATCATTATGTTAAAGAGTTGGTAGAGCAGAGAGCAGCCCGGCGCTGACCACTGACTTGCATTACTATCGAGAGGTTCAATTTTTGGCTTAACTCTGGTTGACAGATACCTTATATTCCAAATTCTCGTGGAAAACTATTCGACACGCAGTATTCTTGTGTATGTGGGAGAAATAATCCACTGGCACAAATATAGTGTCGAATTTATTAATTACAGTGATAATTTCAATTTTAATTTTTTGGTAATGGCTGTACAGTGATACTGGTTTTTAACATATTTAATGACAATTACATGGGTAAAATTGGGTACCCATAGAAAATAAAATATTTTAAAAAGTTTTATAATTGTAAAATGCAGGTAGATATTGTAACTTTGACTTTGCGGATGAACAACACCTTAGTCCCTCCCGTGACCATGAAGGCTGCAAAGTCTTCGAAACGTCGGGAGAAAACTAAAATAGAATCCGAAAAGTAGTTTAATTTTAATGTCTGACATTCGCGTAAACATGAAAAATCAATAGGATAATATGTATAAGTTAAATGTATATACCTGATAACATGTCGTCGCTTACTGTACACAGAAATTTAGTCACAATAATCGGCAAATGTTTCATGCAGAACTGCAGGGGCAGCTTTGGGTACACGGCCGGTGTGACAATGTGTGGGGAAGCGGTGTTTTGCCAACTTGCCATCATCACTATCAAAATCATACACTTCGTCAACATTATGCGAGAATCTGAAATCAGGGAAAGCCATTAGTAAAAATAACCGTTTTGCAGGGAAAGTAAGTATAAGGCAGATATTAAATAGAATTTTCAAATGTCTCTCAGTAACTATTTGGAGGAAGTGTACGAAGCTTGTCCTTAATAGAATCTTCAATTGCAAAGCAGAATCGACTTAATTTAATTCTAATCATGAAAGACAAATCTAGATGTAACAGTCCCTTATAATTTAACATACATTGTTATTGTTAAGTATTATTAATTTATCCACCCAGACTGAATTAAGTTTATTGTTAAATACGTATGCGTTTCTATATAGAGAGCACACCGCAATACCTTATATCGAAGTATGACAGGAGAGTTTATGGCGTCCTGAGGGAACAAGAGGTTTGAGAATCAAATAATAGTAACTGGTGTGTCGGACATTTCCCCAAAACATGGGTTTTCCTTAAATGAACGGTAAATGTTTACGAATTCAGACAAACAACTACGAACGCGCGACGGTATCTAGCATTATAGCTGAACCGTATCATTGGAAACTGCGACCTCTTGCTGTCGACCATATCGGTGGAAATGGAAGATAGAGCTCATACGATTCCTCGCCCCACACAGATTCTTTGAAAGAAACCTGGCTCGTATCCTTATGGCAACTGAGGTGAAGTTAACAGGTGCACCTTTTTTCTAAATTTGTTTTTGTTTAGGTTACATTTATGGTGGACAAAAAGCCTGTAGTCAACCGCTTATTTATTAGCATTTGGCGCTGACCTTATGGACATCTACCACAACTAAGTACACATGCATAACTCATTTGACATAACAGTCTAGCGAACTAGGTTAATGAAATGTTTTCTGCTCTTACACCAGTCCAATTTAGGGAAGGCGAACTTTTTAAAGTACATAAAGTATTCAGCTTAAATTATTTTTTGAATCAAACCCAAAAGTACGCGTTCTACAACCTAATAATATTGCTAAGACCAGAAAACATCCCATGTCTCGGGATGCCGAGTGAAGTGGAATACCAAACAATACTTTGTAATTCAAGGTGTTGAATGGTGTTTCTACTGTTTATGGGCGGTCGTATCGCTAACCACCAGGTGAACGGCAAGCTAATCACATCCTTTAAAGCAATAAAAAAAGGGAATTGTATACACTTCATTACCCATCAATTTAATACAATATTAATATTAATTTTCTATAAATAAACATACCTTATCTCTTGATAGTCTTTCAACTGTACTCCCCGGAAATCCATCCATGCAATGGCAGGTTTCTGAGAAAATCTCTCTTTTATACCTCAAACTGAACCCAAGATAATATTTCCGGATGCGTACGCAAACTTATTTTGCCAATATTAAAACTTTTCAAATTAATTTTCGTATAATAAAGTAGGAAGATATTCCGAACACGACTGCGACGCTGACAGCGCTTGAATGAGCTCCTTGCAAGTATAGTAAACATGTTTATAAAAGAATCGGAACGTAGTTTATCGCCCATTGGATATTATCTAAGTAATGGATGACCCTGTCTGGATTCTCGACCCTATAGGATCCAGATATTGCATAACTATTGCGCTAAAAATACTCCAAATATCTAACTTTAGACAGACAAAGATAATTATTTATATTTTTAACTAGGTGTTCCTCGCGGCTTTGTCCAAGTGAATAATCTCTTCCGATATAGAAATCACACTGCACAGGTACTTTTCAGGAAAAAAAGCTTAATAGAATCCACTGTAGGTGCTCCTGTAGCGCCATCTATTTATTCACACAGATACGCTCGCACCTTTTATCAAAGAGCTGGCAGAACATGTGCTCTCGACTTTACCTACAATTCATACTTTTTTCATTCACCATATTAAATTGACCCCCCCTCCCCCCAGGCCATCGGCTGGCGATGTTCTTGAGCCCATCTAATGAGGTGGAACCACTTTTCGCCGTGTATTTAGTCTTATGATGTGATAAGGGCGAGCCTATCGTAAATTTTTTTGTTACTGCTTTGAAGCGCGATACGACTAACCATAAACAGTAGAAACACCATCCAACACCTTGAAAGTATTGTTTGGTAAATCACTGTGCTCGCCATCCTGAGACATGAGATGTTAAGTCTCATTATATCCAATAGTTACACTGGCTACAATGTCCATCAAACCGGAACACAACAGTGTCTACACACTGCTTGGCGGCAGAAATAAACATTGCGGTGGTACCTACACAGGTGGACTCTCACACATGAGAGACCTACTACCAGTACCAATTATTCTATAGTTGTTTGTTATAATGCACATGCTTACGATTCGAGGAAAATGTTAAAAGTTCAAAGGCCACATCCATATTAGGCGATAACGATGGACCCGATAAGTATACATGATAACAGGGCCTAATCTCACACATGTGCTGAACTTTCACATTAAGTCATTCCTGTCACCAAGGTTGATCGGCGCCAACTTTACCCACCTGTTCTTATCACTCTCGACTGTGGGTTAGCGCAACATAATTTTCAAGAACGTTGCATATTTGGATTATTTGTAACTATTCGTCTGCGCTAAATGGAGACGGCCGCGTTCAGTTCAGGCAGGCCTAAAGGACGATATCACTATTTGCGGTAAAAACGAGTTCTTGAAGCTCATACACTCTACAAGACCGCAGTTCCGCCCTCACCGCGTTTGCGTCCGTTCCGTGCCTCCGACCCTTCTAATAATGGTTAGATTGTTAGATAGCTACAACTACGAGCTTCCATAATCGTTGATATCTCATCCGCTTCCAGTGACCGTCCTGAGCCGAGGTTCGTTAGTGGGTTGCCCTCACCATGGTCGCTTAATTTTCAAGGTTTGAGATCGTCTACAGCGTTCACCCAAAAGTCCGGTGTGTTTGCATAAGCCGGCCCTCGTCAGGCTAACAAATGTAGGACCAGGTAAAAAAAATGTAACGACTGGCCAGCCGCCCATTGGCTTTGAGTTAAAACTAACAATTAAAAAACTTCTGGGCAGTTGTATTTACAAGGTGGGTATTAGTAAGGTGGCTACGAGGGTAAGAGTTGCTACTAAGCATACTATTTTATTATTTTATGCGTATTAAGTGGTTTAGCATTACCGCCCAGCCTTCATAGGAGGCGAATACAACCGTTATTTTGGGTTCGTCAGCCATACAACCCGCCGTTGAGCTGTCCGGATCGATGGGTCATGTCGGGTGACCACTGAGCCGAATCCCTAACACTATATAGGTATACCTTATGCACGGCAATACCAACTAAAAGTCCTCGGTATCCATCTTCGGCGCATACGGAACGACTACGGGATTCCGACGGAAAGTGTCTGTTTTGCATGCGCGGTGCTGTTTAATGTGGCCCGTCTTCTATTGTGGGTCTTCAAAACCCCACGCATTAAAGGAAGCCCTCAGCGTCGACGGCAGCTTTATACTTACTAACCACGCCGCCGGAGGTCATAAAAATGTACTTGGACCACAACACAAAGTTAAGCTATTGGTGGCCAGCTTCCTGCTCTCGACCGTGACACCCAATGGCCCCTATTAGTCGTTTTTTACGACAGGTAGGGGATACCGTTATGGAATTCTTCAAACAACCTTTCAAATGATCCACAGGGCGAAAGTTATTGAGCCTGCGTACATAATAATAAGTGATAATTTAAGTTTAAGCAGTTAAAATTCAGTTATTATGGCTATAAATGAAGTATTGTGCAATAGTAATTATGCTATTAATAATTATTGTACAAATGGTATAGTTTTCCCTGTAGTCAAATTGCCTTAATATTTACATCAGGCGCTAAATATGTTTACACTTAAATTACTGAAATGTATATTAATATAATACAATGTATTTTATTATCACATATTTTTTATTTAATTCATGCGAATTTTTTAATATATAAAGTGCAATGCAGTTTTTACGATTGACTACATGCAAAATGCAGTTTGAAAAATAATACGACGTTATAGCAAAAGCTTTAGGATTTTATGGTTTTCTGAAGATTTAACATAGACGCTTTTTATATTAGTATATCGGCTTTATATCCATTGTGGACCCACAGACAGATAGTTCTTTATTATACACCCATGAGTTCCGGGTGGGGGGTGGAAGGGGGTGCACGTGCAACCCCCTGTCCGGAAAAAATCACAATAAATATAACTGAATGAAAATGGGAACTATCGACCACAGAGGTTTTATTATGGTTTAGATTATGCAAATACCCGCGCGATTTTAATTTAAAAGAAAAATAAATAATTTAATGATATTATGTAGTACCTACTTACAGATGCACCTCACTAAAAGTAATCTTGGTGGTGCCTATGTCTACCTCACATAATCTTACGTACTCAAGTTTTATGAAGCATGTTATGGATAATAATTACTCATTGAACATCGCAAGTATCTTATTCGGGCTACCATGATTTACCAACCTTTTATGCATCCCCCGAGGCAATTCTTGTACGCTTGGTTTCCACACCAAATGAACGCCCATGCATGAGGCCACATTTGCCGCGACCCTAGGCACACAGTTCAGTGTGTATACCTCATGGTTGCTAAATTCACATTGAGGCCTATAAGGGTTCGCGAACATTTCCCCTCCCTCTCCCTTCCAACCATCCTAAGAAAGCTCCTTCTCCTTCCTTTTCTCTTCCTTCCGTCTATAGAAGGGAGAAGTCCCTTCTTCCTCCCGGGCCCTGTGACCGGATAGCCGTGGGTCGCCAGCGTACCGTCCGCTGGCACCCTCGGTGATAACGGTAGGGCCCACCAAATTCTCACAGGGACCGCCGTGGTTGCTAAGCCAGGGGATCGCTTGTACACCGTTCGCAGGGTACCCCCGGTCATAACCAAGGTAGATCTCAAAAAAAAAAAACCTTTTATGCATCTGTACATTTAAAGTTATTTTCCTACAATAAATCATTTTGTGGGCGGGCTGAAGTCTGATAATACACGAAAGTAGAACACGATTAATCTCTCAAAGGAACGCAAATTGCGAAGAAAATTGCTAATGTTTTTGTATAGTCTATTAAAAACAATTAGGCTTCATACGAAGTTTTCCGGGTTGTGTGTATAATGATGAGCATCATAATTATTGAGGTCGTTTTAGTCATTATGGAGAGAAGTTATTTAGTAATATCAATTATTTCTTGACGTAATATTTACTTTATGTGGGTTATTTTGCAAGTCAGAATTCCTTGGTGCTTAGCAGTAGTATATCATTGATTCTTTTTACAAGTCCGACGAATGTAAGTCCCATAATGTTACACAGTATTTACATCGTCCAAAAACCTACAGTTTAGGATATATTAGTTCCTACGTTGCCAGACTTAAAAGAACATTGAGTTTAAGGCAGAGGCGTTGGGTTGGATAACCTTATAAATTACTGTATTTATAATTCGTAACTAAAAAGTGTTACTAGAATGTTAATGTACGGAGTTTGCCAAAGACATATTCTATAAAATATCCAGCTCTATAATTAGAGCTAAATATTTTGCATGGGCAATATCTATACATATGATAATCATATGCGTTTATAACCTTATATGCCACCTATATCTAGAATATGAAATATGTAAGATTTCGAATTCGGCTGGACGAGGTTCAATTTCCCGTTTGAATTTTAAGTAGAAACATTATGTTAAAATCGTCTATTTTTCCTTATCCGAAATATAATGTTACTATTAAGTTCTAGATGTATTCAAACTTTAATGTCTTGACTGCTTTTAAAACAAATATTAGTACCATAATGTAATACGGTATGCATAAAATTATGTTTAATGTTTATTAATGCTATTCATTAATTTTATGTGAAATGAAAGCATGTTTTGGTATTAATTTGGTGATTTTCAAGGTTGTCTGTGAATTGGAAAATTGTTATGCGAATGAATAGCATTTTCACGGACACGAATTGATCGTATAATACAACTAATTATCCAATGAATATGCATATTTCATTTACTGTTTATAGTACTAGATCCGGCTGTAGAATTAGTGTACTTATCGAGTATATGCTAAAAACCAAATTTTTACGCATATTTATGATTAGAAGAATATATATATCTACCAGGCTTCAAGTCGTTGTACAGTTGGTAATCGCTATCTTCGTCTGACTGCTGATGTTACGCGATAGCTCTCTTACACTCTACCTTCAATATTTACCATCTTTAACAGCCAGCAACCCTTATATGCGGCCAGATTTAATTAGGCAACCATATATCATAATGAACAGAAAAAGAAATAGCTTTATTTTTATGTATAATTAATAAATGTACGCTATGAACGTATTATCATCATCATTTCAACCGGGAATCGTCTACTGCTAGACATAGGCCTCCCCCATTGAGCGGCACAGGAACCGGTTCTGGGCCGCCCTCATTCATCGGACTCCGCCGACCCTCACCAGATTTTCGATCCATCTCGTGGGGGGCCTGCCTACGCTGCGTCTCTCGGTTCGTTGTCGCCACTCCAGAACTTTTGCGACCCAACGGCGATCAGTTCTACGAGCTGTGTGTCCTGCCCACTGCCACTTGAGTTTCGCAACTCTAAGGGCTATGTGGGTTACTTTGGTTCTCTTGCGGATTACCTCGTTTTTGATTCGTTCCCGCAAGGAAACTCTGAGAATAGCCCTCGTATAAATGTATCATAGTCATACCTTTTTATACCTGACTGCGAAGAAGTGCGACCAAGTGAGCAACGGCAACCGTGATTTTTCAGTCTTTATATATATTGCCGTGAAGTGGACGATATTTTATTTGAAAAACAGGTGGATGATTTTTCTCCGACAAATCAATTAACAATAATTTAACTAAGAATACTAGCGGTCACATTTTGATAGGCAACCTGGTAGACATATATTATTCTAATCATAAATATGCGTAAAAATTTAGTTTTTAGCATATACTCGACGAGAGCATTAATTCTGCAGCCTGATCTTAGACTATTACGTCTTCACTGAGGCAGTCTTAATTTTTTATCACGAAAATAATACGTAATGAGACGTTTTCTTTCACGCCAACGAACTCGCGAGCAACCTTTGCTCAAAAATGTATAATTTTTTTAGATTTTTATAACATTTCCTCATTTTCATATTATGGTCCTCCTAACAACAATGGCGACGTCGACTTCCATAAACATATAAAAACTCGATCAAAATAAATTTAGTTCAAGAGCCTGAAAGTGGCGATAGGCTAGTTGGGTGTGGCACAGACTGCCGAGACGAATGTTAGCTGGTTTAAATACCAAGGGAACAAATTACTGACTTTTCTAAAAATTATGTTTGTAATCTTTGTGAATTGTCGCTTGCATTAACGGTGAAGGAAAACATCGTGAGGAAACCTGCATACCTCAGAAGTTCTCTATAAGAATTTTGAGGTGTGTGAAATCTACCAATCCGCACTAGGCCAGCATGGTCAATTAGGGCTTAAACCCTCTTAAAAAAGGAGTCTCATGCCCAGACGTGGAACGTTATATAATACAGGACCAATATTGTATTATTGTATGTGTTCAAGAGACTTGTAAACTAAGAAATATACAGTCTTTTGTAAAACTAACCCTAAATGTAAGCAACTTTTTTTGTATGGGCTCACCAAGGTGACCTCACTGTATCTAATGATATTTTGCCGTGCGAGTTGATAAAAAACGAATATACACAGGCTGATAACGGAACGTGACATGCCTACACGTCACTATGGCGGGTTTTACACCTTGTGTATGGTTGCTGTGTTGGCGGATAGAAACATCTTTCCACCCGCACTCCTCAATCAACGATTCTTTTAATTCAAATCCGTGATTTGGTAGAAAGGAGAGCAGGTGAAGGAACACCTCCTAGTTAGGTACACGGTCCATTGTCCGCCCGGTTGATGCTATACTCACGAGTGTCGACTTTGTAATGTAAGACCGGTGAAACTAATAAAACCATTCCACTCCAAGTGATGGTATTGGTAACGCGTTTTGATCCGCAAAAAAGTGGAGGTACAAATATATAATTTACTGTTTAAAGTACAGCAGTGTGATGAATATGATTGACGTATCTAACGTAATATAGGTAAGGGAGTCCTCTTATATTCCCACTACCAGAGGTAAGCTGAGTATGTCGGATTTTTACCGGATAAAACCCCATGTTGGGCGCCATTTGCACCTGGGTGGGGTTCCGAGAGGCTAACACGCCAGAAATCTGCCAGTGCGTCACTTGAAATCACTGTTTCTGTGCAGGAATGAGAGCTCTTTCTCCTCCTCCACAATATATATAGGTACCTTGTTCATATATTAATTCGTATATTTTAGAGGCGGCTGTGTCCGCCAGTAAGTAAAAGAAGGGTCATGAATAAACCTTCTTAGTTTCACACGTGTTCTAACTATCTGTACCCAGTTAATAAGGATAAATATACAACTACCTAAAGCAAAGATTAGAAGTCATATCTCAATCCAATAGTCCATAGAACAATATGACTAATGAAGCGATCGAATAAATAATATTACGAGTATAAAGGTTATTACATCCTTCATGTCTCTATAATGTGGTGCACACAATAATTGAAATTCCATTGTCCTTTGTTTGCGACTATCGTCACGTTTGCATTGTAAATGTGGTTGAACTAAATTAAAATATAGATTGCGTGAGCATGCATAATTGTTTGCGTGTTCACTTTGCAGAATAATTTGGTTTTGGACATCAATTTACTGTTATCAGAGGGGTCGTTATTAACGTCAATTTTAACCGAAGAAAAAAGGAAGGAGAGTGGTAATTCATAGAGTATTTTAAATTTGTTATCCTTCCGTCGTTAGTTAACCGATTTGGGAATTTCTTTATTTTTCAGTGTCATTGTTATTAAGTATTTTTCTATAGAGCTCAAGTGGACTGAAGTCGAAAGACCTTCTCGTATTTCGCTGAGTACTTTTCTGGGAAACACTATCCAATATCTAGCTATCTAGCGTCTGTCAATCCAGAACGGTGTCTATCAGTGTCAAATGATGTCATTCAAATCAGTTCAGTAGTTCCTGCGTTCTCTTTTACTAAACATAATTAGCAAATAAGATAAAATCACAAAGCACATTAGTATATTACAGTGTTGGTTATTAGTTATAACATTCCAACTTCCTTGCATATTATGAAATAGTAATGGCGCAAATGCTTTGCAGTGATATTGGCAGCCGGCCACGCTGAAAGTCTCTTACTATGTTGGGCCCTACCTGTTAGGTTTAGGAATGTATGACGTAAAAGAGTATTAATATTCTAAATAAGTACCAATATTGCATGCGGTTTTTTTTCTGCGCCAGGTTATTACGCTCATAGCAAAATTATTATCGATTCTTTCTTCTATTATGTTAAGCTAAAAAAATTGCATTAAGATTGTCAATAGAATACTAATACTGTTAAGATATACATACATAAAATTTTATATGCACTAAAATTCCCGGGAAATTCAGTTCACTCAAGAAATCATTAGATTTTTATGATTATTTTATTATAAGGACGTGTTTAGCTATTTTTGATTCATAATCTTTTTAGAGGATAATGGTTGAAGTAATTCCAATGTAAAGATAAAAAATAATCAGGCACGCACATTAGATTAGAATAATAATTAATCTATAATGAGAAAGGTGACGTGGTCAGTCGTGCGAAAAAGAAAGAAGTAAGAAAAAGGGCGCGAAACTGAACCGGCTGGCCAGCGGACCACTGCGTTGGCGATACACTTTTGCTTGCATTTTGCTTAGGATCGGACGGGCCGGGCGTTCACAATCGTTGCATTTCGCTATCTACATTTTTATGTTTTTGCTCTATTGCTTACTTGTTAACTAATTTGATTAAAATTATTATCGTTTAGTAAACAGGTTAAGTTTTTGTTATAAGTATTAAATACTATTTTAGTTTTGAGTTTTTGTCAAACAAATAAATGTTAAAATCAAATAATTTGAATTTAGATAATGATAACGATTGAAGGAAATTGTTTTTTGCTTTTTCTCTTGTTTTTTTTTTATTCTAGTTTATTGCATTTGCCTTTGCAAAATATTCAGTTTATTAAAAAATACCTCCTACAAAATATAGAAAGAAAATACGCTACAAAATTTGTCGTGTTCCGCCTCGATCTTTCTTCATTATTTACGCAGTCTATTTGACGTATGCATAATATATATGTATGTTTATAAATTTCCTAAAACTCATTGGCAATGTTCCAACACGCTATTGCAATGTCACATTATTAATTTAGTTATGCACAATAATTGTGATTTTGATTAGTATTGAAGTACTTATATTTTCAAAATGCAGTAACAGTGATATATTTTTTTCAAGCTGATTATTTAATACATTTACTAATAGGCTGTCTTCCATAAATCATCTATACTTCTGTATCAATACTATTATATAAAGTTTGTTTCATTGAAAGCGCTAATCTCGGGAACTACTGGTTAACAATTAAAATATTTTTGTGTTGGATAGTCCATTTATTGAGGAAGGCATTACGCTGTATAAAATCACGCTATGACCAATTATAGGAGCGGAATCTTAATAAGAAATAAAAATGTTTCAAAAACGGGACAAATTTGTACCTTTTCAGAGTTTCTGTTGCGTGCTCAGCGTAAACGGTTAAAGTTGCGCAACAATCATGTATGACTTAATTATTCCTCTAAAAAAGTTTTAAAAAAATATTTTACAATAAAGTCCCCCGCCCCATTTGTCTGCCTGTCTGAACGCGATAAACTCAAAAACTACCCAATGGATTGTGATAAAATAGTTATAAGACCCTAGGAAGGACTATAGACTACTGACTATCCCGGGATAATATCGACGATTGAAAGGCAATAATATCTAAGCGACAATCAGTAAATTTTTGAGTAGAGTAATGTAAAGTTTCGATATTAATATGAAAATTCATAACAATTAAACTTTTTATTTTATAAAGATATAGCCTAATGATATTAAAATTGTCCTAGACCTACAAAAACTAGATCAAATGACGCAGAATAATATGGCGATTCTAAATATTTTTATAGAATAAATTTTCAAGCCTTTCAAGCGTCGATACGTAGCGGGACTTTTATCCCGGAAAACTCACTTACGCGGACGAAGACGCGAGCAAAAGCTATAAAGGATAAAAAGTCAATAAAGAGTAGGTGCACTAGGTACCTGGTTTTTCAAACATTCTTCGGTATTTGAGCCGTATGTTTTAAATATTATGCATTATTAGCGTCATATCAAAAATACATCGTCATAAGCAAATGTCATATATCTTAATGATCATCTTTAAAGCGTTTATATTTCGTGTATTGCAAATTGATTTAAATTATTAAATCATATTCGTTATTTCCTGAATGTAAATAGTATACTCAAATTTAATGTTTATAGACGTCAGCACTTATTGTAACTTTAGTTCCTAATACCAAATGAGTATGATAGAATTTCGTACGTTGGAGTCACTGACGAAGTTGTTTTATAGCACTCTATTAAATTAAATGCTCAGAAATGAACACTATTTTTTATTTTTTATCAAAATGGTTTTGGTGAACAGAATGTAGTTGTGTAATAGTTATCCCAAAATTAGGAATAAAGTTGATAAATTGCTTCGGATGAACAGAATTAATTTTAAAAAAAATAAGTTTTTATGTTTCCGAGAAATGCCGTGGCTAACGAACTAGAGAATTAGCACTGAATCAAATGTAAATCATTTTAAATTCAGATAGAACACGTTGATAATTGTTTTAGAAATAACATTATAAATTAACTGCTCATTAAAGAAGCCGATATAGCCGTGAGGTTATAATAGGGTTAGCCCAACCGGGACGCATGCGCCCTTCGGTCGACGTTGCGGCGCATGTACAAACATAACTGGCGTGGGCATCCATTGTATTTTGGTGAGGGTTCCGTATGAATTAGCATTACGTATAAACAATTTCACCACCAGCTTTTTGTAAAGAAAGAATATTAATTTTAAGAAGCCAACCAGATGATTTGTCCGATAGTCAGTGATTTCTAATCCCCATTTTCTATGCATACCGAATCTGTAGTAGCACAGCAAAGCTGCTGCTCACCACAAAATATTTAACATGGGCCTTTATTGTTAAAAAATAACTAAACGGTGTAAAAAATATGTAAAAAAACCTTTTAGTCAATATTTCATAATTACTTGGATAGTATATCAGAATTTTAATTACCTTTGTTCTAAAAGGACGTCCGTCGTCAAGCCATTTCGATACGGTGTTAGTAAATTGTGAGAATAACTCATCCACATGTTTATATTTTAAGCAAGTATATTATGTGTGTTGCGTGAAGATCCGGTAGAAAAATGTTGTTACATAAATATATACTATGGATAAATATATATATACAAATAAGTTTTCATGTTGAATATTTTACTCATATTACGAATCTATCTAGACATGAATCCCATTCGCATTCTACTTTTTTTTATAAATTAGAATTTTTCTCCAATAAAAAATTGTATTTGGAAAAAAAAAGAGAAAACATTTCTATATTTCCACCATTTAGTATAGAATACATTATTACAAATTATAGACAAACATATATGAAAATATGTTCCCGGGGTAAAAAGTAGCCTATAGCATACAGGAATAAT
The DNA here is from genome assembly GCF_014839805.1 of Manduca sexta. Taxonomy (NCBI): domain Eukaryota; kingdom Metazoa; phylum Arthropoda; class Insecta; order Lepidoptera; family Sphingidae; genus Manduca; species Manduca sexta. Next base: position 143,585 of record NW_023595253.1, on the reverse strand, counting down.
GTAGCTTCCTTTATTGAAAGAAAAAAACGTTTTAGTAGTTCCTGAGATAAGCGCATTCAAACAAACTCTGCAGCTTTACATATTAATATAGAATTAAAGCTGATGCAAAGTCTGGGCTTCTTTTATATTGACAGTGAGCAATACTCCACAACACGTTTCAAGGCTGGTTTTCACAATTTTTATATTACTGACATATTACTCGTTTAGATATCATTTATTTAACATCATTATATCTAAATTTATACAATTATAATATGCTCTCTTATACTCTTAAATATATTACGTGGTTTGTTAAAAAATAACTGTCAAAAATACATATTAAAACATTGTGTGTACTATTTCAAAATATAATGATGTTTAAAATTCGAGAGTTGTTTAAAGGGATCAGTTAAAAACGATATTCAGCTTTTTAATAACACTGCAATATTCAAGGGCTTTTAACAGCAATTATCTATTTAATAAATTTTTATCATTTAGCTCACTTAATTTAAAGAATCCTGTTGAGCTAAATGATAAAAAAAATTTAATTAAGTGTAAATGTAAAGTATGTAAAGTGTAAATTCTTTAATTAAGTGTATATAAATGATTATATAGCCTTTTTCGATAAATGGGCTATTAAACAGTTAAATTATTTTTCAATTCAAAGCAGTCGTTCCTGATATTAGCGCGTTCAAATATACAAACTCTTCAGCTTTATATAATAGTTTACATTTGGAGATTTATCATCTAGGAGGTGTTGCTTGCAGCTCCGCTTGCGTAAAAAAGGCTTCCACGTTACAAAAATTCTTGATTCACTATATCGATCGATTGGAAGCGGCGATAGCCTAGTTGGGTGTGGAACGGACTGCCAAGACTAATGTCCCCAGGTTCAAATCCCAAGGGCACACACCTCTGACTTTTCTAAAATCATGTGTGTATTCTTTGTGAATTTATCGTTCGCTTTAACGGTGAAGGAAAACATCGTGAGGAAACTTGCACATCTGAGAAGTTCTCTATAGGAATTTCGAAGGTGTGTGAAGTCTACCAATTTGCACTAGGCCAGCGTGGTGGACTAAGGCCTAATCCCTCTCAGTAGTACAGGAGGTCCGTGCTCAGCAGTGGGCAAATATATAATACAGGGCTGATATTATTACTATATCGATCAATAGCGCCATCTACACGACGCCAGCTCCGTTTTCAAATATTTTCCTTATATATTAATACAGGGCGTGGTTAACGTTTGCCAAATTATATCCAAATCTGTTCAACTGATACTGCGGTTACTTCTAATAAACATACATATCTTACGGCTTCGACCGCGAGAAAGAGTTTTTCAGGATAAAAGTCACATTTCATGATAAATGTTGTCCCAGAGTCTCCAACTATTTCTGTGCCATCTGTCTCCAACTAATTCATCGAAATCTAGTATGTTTTTGAGTTGAGTTGCAGGGGATTTTGTATTGTAATCTATAATGATAGTGAGAAATATCTAAAATTTGGAGACACGAAACTTATCGAATGCATTTAGATTTCGACGAATTCTATTCCTAATTACCAATATGCGCCATTTTAAGCTTAAACTTCGAACGGAACCCGTCAGTAAACTAATATTCCTCACTTTTTACCGTTGTATACATTATTTTTCATTAAAAATAAAATAAAATTGTTTTAAGCATAAGCTATAAAGTAAAACCATAAAGATTAAACTGATGATAGAGAGGAAGTAGTTACTGATAAATCGTGTTACAAGTTATTTTCAGGTTTTTGTACGTTCATCAAATGAATGATAAAGCACTACTCATGTGTACGTATGCAGTCGAATCTTCGCGAAGTGTTTGACTCTCGAGCAAAACCAAACACTCAAGACACTTCGCTCCCCTCACACGAGAATCGTTCATCAAAGGCTTTCTCGCGAAGCTTCGCTTGTGCAATGTGCAGCGGCCATTGAGCCTGGCGCGTGGCTCTTCCAAAGAGAATGTAAACAATACGGCCCGTTCATGCTTCAGTAATCAGTTGACGCCCGGACATCATGTGCAACGGACGTGTCGGCGTATATAAAAATATATCCACGTATCTATTTGCGATCTGAATTTACGATAATTATTTATAGAAAATTGTGACCAACGATATCACATTATTTTCTATTATTTCTGGTTATGATGAATATTTTTTTCTATAAATGTAGAGCGGTCGCGTCGTACTTTTTATTTTTATTATTGTGCGATGCATAAGGTTATCTGTATTGCAGTAATACGAAGCCAATATCGCGATTGATGAGGCCCGAATTTTACAAGCGATAACAAAATTTCAATATAGTATGTCGTTGTAGGGTTTATAGATATAATCGCTACGAAAATATGATGATGATAATGTATGTGTAATACAAATTTAGTAGTTTCACGTGTCAATTGAATGTAATCTTGATTGTATGGAGAAATATTGATAATTTCCTGGCGATTTGAATTCACATTTTCGTAATATTATGCCGTAATCAAATAAAACATAAATAAAGCTCTTGCTTCATTTACGGTGACAAGGTTGCTTGGACACTGTAGTTGTACTCAACCTTTTTTTTATACGCGCCACATAGACATCTTTGTTATGGTGCCTCCAGCCGCAACGTAAATTCATTCACCTATTTATGTCTAAAATAAAAAAAATTATTCACAAGTAACTGAATGATTTTATTTTTATAAGATTAGTATACAGATCAAGTATTCTTGGGTAAAGTTCCTTTAATTGTAGCAACATTTTTGAAGTCCGGCGGTCAACTTGCTAGAGCTCGGCGGGCCACATAGGAAAGGGCCGCTGGTTGAGTACAGCTGGATTACTGCTGAGTTTTGGTTTTATTTCTCTGACCACCTTTTGGGACATCAATCTTGTCGGGATTGCAAGTAGATTTTTTTACAAGACTAACCGATTACTATTACTGACCTTGAATATACCAAAATTCGTAATTATAACAATACATATTTACCAAACATGAACTTTCAGTTTTATCGACATTGTATAAAAAAACTATAATTTGGTGTGAAAGCGGAAAGGACCAGCCAGGGTGAAAGTTATTTTTGAGAAGTCCAGAACAACTTTTTTATATAAAAGTAACATATTATTACGAGTATTAGTTAATCTAGAACATGGTCTTAATTATTTAAAAAAATAAACAAAACTTTTTAAAAATAGTGATGAACATATAACGATTTAATAAAGTAACAAATCAGAAACAAGAAACCGATATATTTTTTCGGGAGAGGAACCCTAAAGCGGTTCACAACCGCAGCGGACGAGTCGGCAGTGTGCCCGCGCGGCGGCTGGCGCTCCCGACAACACTCAGTACAACATTGAGCGCCAAGTGTTGTGAGCGCGCTATATCGGTTGATAAATAATTATTTGAAAATCGAACGCGATGCAATGAAAATTCATAGACATTGTCATTGCTTTTTGTGAATGCGTTTAAATTCAAATAGTTCGTGCAGCCTAACAACAAAACGTAGTTTGGTGTTCCATTTTGCGTTCCGTTATTTGCTTTCGGTGTAATTTTAGATCGAGTTTCGAAAGGTAAGATTTTATGTTTTGGACATTTCTCTGGTATTATTTAAGTGGTTAGCGAGATTTAGGAATATAAGTAACATTTATTGTTTAGTATTTTATTCATAATTTAAATAGGCTGTAAGGATATGACGCAAACGTCGTGTTTGACGTACAAATATTATTTTATTGGATTTATTGTAATTTCCATATTGTATAGGGATAACCATATTAATAATAATAGTAATAATATGTTCTGTATATACTTAATTCAAAAAGAAAACATATTTTTTTTTAATTTTACGTGCGAGAATAAATCAAGTGATTCAATAAATGATCGTATTGTTATAATTTAAAATAAACTACATTTGATTTACACAATGCAAAATAAACACAACATTTTTGTTTCGATGCGGGAATTAGGGCATTTTTAGCTAATCAGTTATCGCAAGGTGAAAATTTAATTTTACTAACGTCAGTGACATTGATATAACGCGAAGTCGAATCGGAGAGGCTTAATTTTTAATTTTCTAATGTTTTACATCCTCGTAAGTGCGTTAAAATTTAAATTACGAATTCAAAGTTTACTGCGCTCCACAGTTATTTTGTACCAAATATGTAACAATAATGCCCAAGTTCCTTAAATTAAGATAAAAAAAAGTTACATTTTAATAAACAAGTATAATCGTGGACACTGTCGGGTACATCAAAGTTTCAAGAGAAGAAGAAACTATATAATTAACAATTTTTATTAGGTACTAGTCGACACGACAGACGTTGTCCTGTCTTAACTATGAATTTGCAGCGCGCATTCTGTCAATCGCTGACAGTTATTTCAAACAATTGACAGTTATATAAAATTAATATTTTCTTTAAGTTTTCTTAAATTTTCTGATTTTTTTCTTTCATAAGAACCTTCTCCTGACAATAACAAACAACAACAAAAAATGAAATCGGTCCAGCCGTTCACGCGTGATGGCGTGACCAAGGGAAATAGGGATTCATTTTTATATATATAGATATGTTATATGCATGTACATATTATTTTTTATTAACTTTCAACCAATATAATTTCTTTCTTCGGTACTTTCATCACTAAATATTATACTCCGTATAATTATTATATATAATAAAACAATATTTTTCAGCATAAGAGGATGGCGGGAAGTAAACGAAAGGTACCATTAAATTCATTTATGCACGAATCTAAGACGTAATACGTAGAAGATCGTGTTATTTACGTATTTTTTTATATGAACTACTGATCGAAATGCCGAGTATAGCTTTTGGCATTTTAGGCGAAATAAATTAACTAATAATACAATAACAATATAAATCAATCGAAAATATTAATTTTAAATAATTTTGCGAATCTGTTTACATTTTAATAACAATTTTTTTATAAGCTGTTGCAAAAATAGATGTATCACTAATCTTCCAAGTTGTTATGCCCACGCCTAAAATATACAAATAAATGCAGATTACATGATATCATGTAACAATAGAATGAGATGGAAATCCTGTGTTAGATAATCCAAGAAATTCTTAATTTGCATAAGATTGTTGAACTTATTACTACAGGATATTTTATACTCAAAGCATGGCTTCTAAATATCAAACAATTAGAGACATTTAATTGGTCGATCAATTTTTAATATTTATCGACTTAAAAGTTTTGTTTTTATTCTTAATTTTTTTTTAGTATAAAAAAATTATGTTATACGTGCCCTAAATGTGAACTTGTGTACAAAGCACTAGATCAAATTTATTTATTTATTTAACATTTAACAAGCTTGATAAAGTTACAATGGTATTTTGTTAGTCGATAACATCGAGAAACCAATTAGGTTTATATTGATGTTATCAGAGTTGACATAGTAGGTAGTAAAGTATGTTAGTAATATAATCTAAATTCTGTTTCATTCCAATAAGCAGAAATAATAATAATCAAAAACTTCACAATAAAGCAAAATTCTGAATTTCGTTTACTTGGATGACATAATTATCCTAGTTACTTTAGTTTCAATACCAAACTAATAAAGCGATTTAAAAAAATCTATGAGATATTCTTTCGAAAGACGAAAGATTTTTCCAAATTGGTTCATAAGTGTCAGAGTTCTGTGGTCTACCACCTCCACCTTTTTTTAATTCAGTTAATTATATATATTTATATGCCGTGCTATCGTCCGTAGAGTCTAGACTACTTATAAGTATTTGAACCTATTGACAACTAAAATTCAGAAAAGAAACAGATGAACGATGTAATTCGTGACAGCTGGCAAAGAGAACAAAGACTTCTAAACATACTCTCCATAGATATAGATAAAACTGTTTATACTCACCTTTGACCTGATCCGTAGACCGCGAAACATCACTTCGCTACAAACCATACAATATAAGTACAACGACCTACCAAATTCAGGGAAAAAGTAATTTGATAAAAAGTAGATAAATATGTAGGTATATTCCAATAATCAAGGGCCCTAAGCAGTCGAAGAGTCCATACAACACGATTCCTGCCGTCTTCCCTTTCGTAATTTATGTTAAATATTATTATCATTTTAAAAATTGCATCTATTATTGCATTATTTATATGTTGTTTCCCTTTCGCAAAAAATCCATTCGCCACTGGCCCTAAGGGTAATCTTCTTCGAGTAAATGTTGCGTATATTTACTGTCGTATCATTTAACCTGGTTTTTGGATTAGCCAGAAAACTCGCAGTAGTTATATTCCCTCAGCAATTTTTACCGTGAAGTCACGCAAGCTAAATTATGCAAATTTTGAAGCTTTTAAGACTTGCAGCGAGTTGCATGTGTATAGAATTTTTGATATGTAGTGGTTTGTAAAAACGCTTTTTTATACCGGCATGACAATGTGACCCCGCTGCAAGTGATAGTAAGTGGAGTGGAGTCTAATAAAATGACGACTGATGAGAGATGATTACCCCTCGGCAGCCGACACAATTTTGTCGGCCTGTTAGAACCCGATATACACAGGCTGATCCCGGAACGCGACACACTTACGTGGGCCACTAATGCGGGTTTTAACACTTGTGTACGGTGTTATCTGATCGGATATAATACCCCACCACCAGAAAGCAATGTAGAAGCTGTTACGCAATATATTTCCGCGAGAACTTTTTAATTTTCATTTACTTTCTATTTGGCACGCTGAGTAAATCTGCTCGACAGATTTACACGTCAGGTACTATTAGTGAACAGACAACTACTCTGGTATCAGTTCTACCATATATTTTAGTACAGTAGTCGCAAAAACGTCTCACGCAAACCTATATTATGATTAGCTATCATCAGACGGCGCCATTCCTTTTTTCTCTTGGCGCCAAACCATGTAATCAAAATCCATAATTCCGTGACTCGTAATGTTGTTTCGAAGGTCTAATCGCTTTCCTGATGCGGATAGTGCTCGACTTCTAAAAAATAAGGTATAGCTATGAAGAATTATGTTTAGTGTGTAGCAGAGGCATATTAAAACTAATGGAATATATTAAATCTTTTTCGTACACAGCAAACAGATTTATTTAGTGAACGAAACGCGATCTTATGAGAAGTAGATCAATTAAAATTATTGAGAGACGAGATAGAATGGTGGCTGAGTTGTCTAATTATGTTTTAAATCGCAAACCGTTTTCTGTTTGATTCTGCTTCATCTACTGCTCATATATTTCTAATTACAGTATCGACTATCGACTCCAGTCTTTTTTGCTAACCAATTAAAAATGTATAAACTTTCCATTACATTACCAATAAAGCGTACCCACGAGTAAACCACGTTTATGCAAAAACGAAGAAATAATTTTGTGACTGGATACATTTGCATATCCATATTGTAAATTATATTAATATAGATTCTATAGCAGTAAATCAATTCTTAAATCTTTCCGTGTTTTTATCTCATGACTCACTAACTATTCGAATTGCTCGCATAACTAAGTTCTAAAAAATATCATTTTGTAATATGTATTTATATACTTCGTCTTCCCTTTGTTCTATAAACATACACACCTACTTCCAAATGTGGGAATAAATAAAATTGTAATTGTAATTCACTAATGATTTCACAGTATCGTAATAGTAAAAGATTTTTTGTAGCATTTTTTTGCTGTAATATGTTTTTTACAAAATTAATACAATAAGCTTCGCTTAGTAATCAAATCAAATTATAGTTTTTAATTGCTATGGTTGAAACACATTTTTATTCGGTTTATGAGATTTTTTAGAAGCTATAGTGAGTTTTTTTACAGCATGATTAAGTTTTTTTTAAGAGACTGGGTTAGAATAGGTTACTTTGGTACCACTACACGTTAACACTACATGATTGTAGTTTATTTATTTTTTTATCAGGGCTATTTACTAAATTATAAAGGCCGACAATTGTTAATACTGCGAAACTTCTTTTATATTATGCTGCCACCGTTTATTTATCGTTGATTTGTAAATAACGTGTAATAATAGCAGACAAAACAAAAATAGACTAAAAAATCAGGTAATCAAAAACTCGACCTTCTCGTATTAATTAATAAGTATATATCGATGAAATCCCCCGCGAAACTTATTTATTCGGAAACAGAAATGACAAGATGACAATTAACGTGAGAGCATAGACAATCAAATTGATAATAACGTAGATTAAATTTAATTCGGCTTTTACACAACAATGATATTGTTGTCTTTGCTGTTACGTTGTGTGCGTATTCTGACATTGGCGGAGGTCAACTTTATTAAGATAACACGTGAACACACTGATTGTATCGTTTTTTGTTTCTTTTACTTAATACTCATCAACGGAATCAAAATATGTACTGTAGTCTATAACTTAAACTGATTTTGAAAAGAGTAACACCAGAGTTTTGCCCGTTCTTCTCTGGTGAGAACTGATTTCCGAATTAATATTGAGTTAATATTGACGGAATCTAAATAATGTATAACATTTAACGGATTCATATAAATAAATCATTAAATCATTTCAAATCACTAGATTAATGGAATATCGAATAGCCTCCGACGACTACTTTGTGCTACTCTTGTATTAAGTAATACAGCGAAAAGTGTAACATGTTGCATGAATCATCTAAATTATGTACTTATAACATGTATTTTTTTATACGAGCGCGACAAAGTGACCCCACTGTACTTGACGGTAAGTGCAGTGGAGTCCAATAGAATGTCGACTGATGAGAGATGATTACCCCTCGGTAGTCGACACAATTGTGCCGGCCTGTTGGAACCGGATATACACAGGCTGATCCCGGAACGCGACACACGTGAGCCACTATGGCGGGTTTTAAAACCTTGTGTACGGCGGTTGCTATCCTGGTGGACATAAATTATATCCTATCATCACCAAAATATAGATAACTGCGACAATGATTTTTTGTGCTTCAAATGTATGCATTATAATAATTAATATTCATAATAAAAATATAGTTAATATTTATAATATTAACTATATTTTTTTGATAACAAGGAAGTAATAAATTGCTGTTAAATCTAAAGAGCAATAATAATACAATTTTAATATTTTGAATACTTATAAAAATTATGACGTTTGACTTAACTGGTTATACTCGTAAGTTGATGTTCGGTCTAAGATCTAGGGTCAAGAGGTAGCTGGACATCTAAATTTACGATATTTAATATCTTTTATTAAGTATATCATGTATTGCGATCTTTATATCGATATATATTATAAAAGAAAGTCCAGTTTACTGCCTGTCTGTATGATATTGATTTTCTTAAAATCTACTGAACGGATTTTTTTAAAATTTGGTATGGAGTTTAAGGCCCTGGAAAGGTTATAGGCTACTTTCTATTCCGGGAAAATTTATAGCGAGAATTTAATCTTTTTAATTTTTTTTTGTTGTAGTGCAAACAAGTATCATCAAAATTGGTATACCAAGTCAAATGTTCCGAGGCAAAAAACATAAAAAATACAGCCAATTAAGAACCTCTTTTTTTAAATCGGTTAAAAATATCCTGTGATATTTTTTTAGTTCTTTTATTTATATCCATTCAGCGGTTTCTGTGTTAAGTACTTCTAACAAATATCCATTCATTCGCATTTATATTAGTAAGACGAGGTAAGAAGCCGGGGTTTTCTACTGCGAATTGATAAGAGTATTGACGTCAGGCATGAAGCGTTGGAAAAAGGAAAGGTCAGTCTTTGTACAGTCAGCCAAAAAAGTCTGAATACGACTACTCACAATAAAATGAGGGCCAAATGCCCGGATTGCTATAATACGCAATCATTATAACGTAGTACCGAAAAAAAACTAAAAGATATTGTAAAAATAATGCCTCTGCACTATACATACAATGTAGTCACTCGAATAAATAGCTAGGACTTCAAATTTGTAAATCGCCTTGAAACTTTACTGCTCCTATCACCTATCGTTTTTTGTTTAGTAAAATAAAGTTCGAAAAGGTTTACTTTTTTAAGATAAATAAAAAAAAATGAAATCAATGTATAGAATGAATGTGTAAGAATGCATAGAAGCATTTTAAAATTTTGAATTTGGTCATTTACTATTGTGGCTGAGTGTACAATGTGCTTGAAATCCTGTATTTATTTTCAAAGGCATAAAGTCCAATTTCTAGGTCGTCGAGGTCTACATATATTTAACACTCTAAATACGCTACTAGCAGTCCAATAAAGAATATTTTAACACAGACTAAAAATTAATATCACATTTTTTTATTTATAACCTATTAATTTAGCCGTGTGATATTTCAAGTCATTAATGTAATTATCTATAGATTAGAATTCATTAGTGTTCGAAATATGATTTATGTATATTTTTTGCAAAGGATTTTTATAGTGTTAGATAAGTCGACGTTATTATTGTTCTCTGAATATTTTATTAAATAATTATGTTTCTATCAATCTTCTATGAAATTATTGTTATTCTATGAATTTTCTATGACAGAATTGGTTTGAAATAACGTTCAAAGGAAACGAATAGTAGGTCAACATGTCCGGATGTAACAGTAGATATACACATGCAGTATTTATCTGTCACGCACATCAGAATTTAGCACTTCGTGCCAACTGTTTTAGTTATATTATAACATAACGCCATTATCCTGAAGGGTTGGGCAGAGACGTACTAATATAACAACCAATGTGGCACCATTCATATTCATCTCATGATGATGGACGTCTATTATGTTACTTTTAAGCATTGTCCAATAGTAAGTAAAATGTGAGTCCATGGTGATTAATCATTTCAAGATCATCATGAATTATACGAATACTATTATAAACAGTCTCACTGCTGGGCACTTATGGGTACGGACCTCCTCTACTGCTGAGAGGGATTAGCCAAGTCCACCACATTCCACCGATAAACAAAAGTTTTCAATGTATTTAATTACTTTGTGGGCCGGATTTTAAGTAATTTGTAAACATTTGTTACTAGTTGCTCTAATAACAATCCGGTAAAACCTTTATGTTCTAAGGCAACAGAAATATTCAGCAATTTGGAAAAGCAAACACGAGCTACATTCTTACAATGTCATTAGAACCAACCCAAACTGATTGTATGGTAATACAAGCTATTTGTATATATTTGACTATTCGAGGAATTGTTTAGACCACCCAGTAAGAATAAATTGTAATAGTTTTGTATACTAATTGATGACTACCTAATTTAGATTCGCTTAAAAATTGGGTTTACAGGGTCATTTTGGCATTGCGTTACTAAATGAAACCACATACTCGTCTGCACCTTTATTGACATTGTGCCAAAAATTATCCATTAATAACCTAAGATGTTTTTATTGTATATTGTAAAACGTCATTGTTAATAACGAATATTTTTACCAAAAATCCTGGTTTTAGTTTTCTGATTATTTTATCATTTTGTAGTTGAATGCGAATATGGCGTGTACGTGGGTGTATTTCTGACTGAAAGTATGATGTTGCTGTTGTCTGAAGGGCATTAGGGCGCGTAGAATTAAAATTATTTTTTATTAATATTTATTTTGTTCGAAATTTTCACTTTTTTATTTTACATCTACGACTCTAGTAACTTATTATAAAGTGCTATTTCCAAGCAGACAAATAAGTGGTTACATTTAGTAATGCAATGTCAAAGTGACCCTGTATAAATTCGTTTTACGTGTCGTATTCAATTTTGATTGGAGGTAAAATTTTGAAAATTTCTGTAGACACAGTTCTGAATAACCTCGTTTAGGCAGCCGTATAGATAAAACCCACAAAAATCCTCTATTAGCCTAACCCACCTATAAATCTGTCCTTTGATTAGAACGCCCGTAATTGCAAAAAGACGGATTAGCCCCCGTAGGCGGAAAAGGGACCCGACCTTACGCTACTTTTTTTTTAAATACAGTAGGACTATTTGCAGTACGTATGAAGCCCGCTGTACAATGTGTTTTAAAATGTATTAGGACCTGTAACTAAGACGCCTTCTACAATCGTTAACATTGTTAAAAAAAATTATATAGGAATAATATATCTTATTGATATGTCTATCGCTAGGATATTTCATTTTCATACATAACGTTAGCATTAACGATGATAGAAACGCATTACTATGGCGTCAAGTGCTTTCGCTCAAGCATTTACCAATTTTGATTATAGCGGTCTAGGTGCCCGTTAATTTTAAAACTGCAAGTCATTGACACTTAGATGTCTGAGACGAACGGTAGACTGGAGATGCACGCCGCAAGCGACATTAAGTACAGGTTTCTATGAAAATTGTTGCGAGTAAAGCGAAGTTGTAGTGTGCAGCAGCGCGACCGCAGCCTTGCCATGTGCAACATGTCAGTCTACGTATTTACAACATGCATGCGATGAATTATAATATTAATTCATGGCAATATATTACATAATTCTGTGTGCCTTCGTATTTTTCTTATAAAATTATAATAATACGAGTCCTGTATTATATACTGCCTATTTCTGTGGAGGGACCTCAGGTATGTAGGTTTCCCGCCCTGTAGAATGGGGGCGTTTGGAGAATTCCACCACGGTATCCCCGGCCTGTCGTAAGAGGCGACAAATAGGGGCCACGAAGGGGGTCGTCGGCGGGCAGCAGGGGGCTGTCCGCCCTAGTGCATTTTTGTGCAATTTTGCACATGTTTCGGTTGACCCCCGGGATGGACGGCAGCGTGTAGTTGGCCTCATGCTGCCGTAGACGCCGAGGGCGTCCTTCGGTGCGCGGAGGCTTCTGAGCCCCCCCCCCCCCATTGGAGACGGGCCGCAAGGCGGCACCGCGCAGGGGCGGCTGCGGACGAATACTTAGACACTTCCGTCAGAGGAAGCCCGCAGTCGTCCCTAATGCGCCGAAGAGGGCCACCGCGGAGTTTTAGCTGGTAGGCCGTGCATAGGTTAGCTGTATATAGGGTTAGGGACTCGGCCCGGCGGTCGCCCGAAGGTCGTCATCAAATCCTGGCGGCTCAACGCCGGGCCGTAAGGCACGGTTACCCCAGCATAACCGCTCAGTCGCCCCCCATGAAGGCTGGGCGGTAGTAATAAGGGACTTTCTCCGCGAAACCAAAAAAAAAAAAAAAAAGGTATGTAGGTTTCTTTAAGATGTTTACCTTCACCATAGAGCCCACTACAATAAATTAATAAATAAATTGGGTTTTGAACATGCAGACTTCTTTCGACAGACCATTGCATTTCCCACTAGGCGTAGGGGTAAGCTGTATTTCAGAAAAAAAATAAAACCATAGGCGTCTAGAAAATGTAATGTTTAATATCTTTATTTACTAAAATACATAATATTATGGGTAATATTTTCGTTTTTAAAGAAAAAATTAAGACCCACTAATTTATGAAGTAATCTTTTGAGGTAAATCGGTAAAGTTGGACACATCATAAGTTATTTAATATTTCATATGACACCAAAAACTATACGAAGGAAGACCTAGGTACCTATGAAATAATAAACAGTAAGATTTGCTATATTAAAATCATCGCTCTAGTTGTAAATATTAAAATACAAATCTACAATTAGAAGACTATAAAACCAGCATTAAAATAAATTAATCTGTCAAAATATAACGAACAAAAAGCGTCTATTTGCCAACTCATGCGCATTGTTTTGTTTTAATGCGAAAGTATGTCAAGCAATTGATGAGTGACTGGAATAGTGCAGTGATTGTAATGAAAGTCGACCATTTAAAAAGCTGGTCTAGGTCAGTATCATACTGTTATCTACCGCAGAGTTATAGCTAGGAGTCCATTTTATCGTAAACAACTCATAATGTATGTTTGCGAAAATTTTAGACAAAGTCTGAGTGCTTGTTAAGATCGTTACCGATTTACGCAAAATCTAAGTGCCCCGAATCGCAACGCGTTTGTTTTAGCATCTGGCTGAATAAGAAGTTCCGTTGCTGGTATTTGTTTTTAATTGTATTTTTTTTTTTGTGTTTTAATGCCAGCAATAAATATTTCTTTATTTTTTGTTCCTTTCTGTTATATTCCAAATTTAACTGTTTAGATTAGTGTTTATTCCAGAACATTCGAAATCCTGTAATTTTTTTGTATTTATAATAAAAATGCACTTTAGTTTATTAACGTTTTATGCAAGAGCAAAAGACATTAAATAGCAACGCGCGGCAATGGCCGTGCGTCGGTCAGTTCAATGCGAACATTATGGTAATGTAACACTTCGATTATGCGTTCTGTTCCATGCGCTGAAGTGGTAAGTTCGTAATTTTTCCGTGATATGATAAAGGTAAATTTATAACACCTTTAACACAAGGAAACAAGCTTTGTAACTTTTCCTTGTCTTTATTTCCTGCTCGTGGGTTTTATTATGAGTTAATCACAATATTTTACAAAATGATTGCGAAAGTTGAGGAGGTTGGATGTTCGATTGTTCATTGGAAGATAATTCCGTAATTACAGAACGAATTTTCATGAAATTTGACACATAGATAGCCGAAGTCTCGGATTAATATATGCGCTCTTTTTTTTTATCCCGGAAAATTATAGAAGGGGTTTTTTACACCGAAAAAAATCTTTAAGCAGGTGTAGCCGGAAAGAGTACTGATTTATAAATACTTAAGTGAATCCCACATTTTATTTATGATGATCGTGTTATTGGATTCTAAATATCTTCCCTCAACAATCTAGATCTAATTGTTTTTATTGCAATGGCCTTCATGAATCGTTGTTGCATATTTTCTTCTAATTGCAACATGGTTATCAACTGTTTTATAAGGCTTATTATTGCATATTATTGTGATTTTCACTTATAGACGACATTACTCCTGACTTCTGAGTAGGCTGTGTTTTATCCCGGGAAGATATAATGTGGGCCTTTTATGCCGGAAAATTTCTCATGCGGGCTTGGCCGCGAGCAGAAGTTATTAAGAAGTATTTTCAACAATATGTTTCTTTAATTTATCAAATTAAGATCCATTAAGAAAGCTACACACAAAAATGTTTTAATTGGATTCTATAACCGTATATTTCAATTAGTTTTATGTGCGAAGTTTTTTAGTAATTGACGCCTAAATGTTTTTTTAACAAAAAGTTTTTTCTACATAAAACGCGATACTAAAAATAGCGCGCACACACATATATGTCTAATAGAATATTAATTTACATGTAAATAGCGTCGTGTAGTAATCATTGATAGAATTTGAAAAAAAAAAACACTATTAGTGATTCTTATAATTTAATTAGACACTGATCATTAAAGTAAAACTGGTATCAAAGGAGAGACAAAAAGAAGTTTATTAGTATTCTTTAGTAAAAGAGTAATTTATAGCCTGCAAAGAATTGAATCATCATCATCACCCTACCATGACGTGCCATATAGTATCAATTTCGTAATCGATTTTTAAACTATAAATCTTACTATAAAACTATAAATAGTCACGATAGAGTGTATAAATACATACGTATATAGTGTGTTAAAATCATTACCCTTCCTTTTTTCGTCGTAGTCGGATAAAAGGGTTTTGTTCGAGTAAAAGACTGCCCGGCAAAGAAGTCTCATTTTGTACTTATGCGGGGTAGGGCTTCGTCGTCTCCTATAATATGCTAATACGGAATATCGCCTACCCGTATGCAAAATTTTATTCAAATCCGTCTAGCGGATTCTGAGTTAATTTCTAACAAACATCCAAACACACAAACGTATTTACTAACTTCGTGATTCATTGCAATATTTATAATATAAGTTTGTAGACGTTAGTGGTCACTCAGATATATATTGGAAAGTAACATCGCATTGCCAACATCTCGAGCTGTGTCTACACGAAATGTTTATTTAATTTACCGGAAAGTGTGACGTAACGTTTGCTTTTGATTGCTGCCATCTTGCTAAGGAGTGTTTTGAGCAATGTTTACAATAATTGCTTCAGAGTTTATTTTTTAAATTACTGTCTGGCATTACAAAGCAATGGTAGTAAAAAAATAAGGACACAAATACATATTTTAAAAAAATGTTAAATTAAATTTTTAATAGAATAACTTATTAACCAAATAAAAGCATATAAGTGCATTGCAGCGTATTTTTTGTTTTAAACATATTTAAAAGTTCCAAAATTCAAAACAAAAATGGGACGTATACAATGTCATGATACAAAGGGGTCACAGCATATTTTTGCTTTGAACATATTCACAAGTTTAAAAAATTCAAAAAAAGAATTGGGGCGTAGACAATGTCACATCGAACACGTATATCATAGACACTACATCTCATAAACGTAAATACCTATGACCCGAGTGCAATAAACTCTGCTTAGACATTTTCACTGCCATAAATAAAACCGTGTTAAAACGAACACAATAAGTGTTACGCGACCTTTATTTATTTGACATTCGAATTTTTAAACAATGTAGGATTTTTTACGGTGAAAATATTTTGACACAATGATTTAGTAGGTTAATAACATTAATGTTGACTGATAAGATTTTGTACCGTTAATGTAATCTAACTGGACTTGAGCGACATTTTTTTCACATTTAAGTTGCTCTATAAAATGTCATTGATATCCGTCGAAACGTAACTGTTGGTAGATCTCTTATTTAGAAGAGTAAGCCTAGGTACCACCGCAATGTCTATTTCTGCCGCCAAGCAAAAGTGTGAAGTCACTGTTGTGTTCCGGTTTGAAGGACATTGTAGCCAGTGTAACTACTGGACATTATAACACTTAACCTATCATGTCTCATGATGGCGAGCGCAATGGAATACCAAATAATACTTTGTAAGTAAAAATGTTGGATGGTGTTTCTACTGTTTATGGGCGATCGTATCGCTTACCATCAGACGAAAGGCAAGCTCGTCTCATTCAAAGCGATAAAAAAAATGATCAGTATCTTTAAATACAGTTACAGGAGCTTATAATACATCTTAAAGTTACGAGCGGCTACTCATAGTATTGGAATGCATATAGTATGAAGACAATGATTTGTGAAACTTCTTGTTTTTGATCCATAATTAACAGATTCACTGTATTAATATTAATGCATATTATCGCAACAGATGTGTCGAAAAAATAAAACGTATATATATATTATTTCTGATATACATCTATCAAGATTGAATCATAGAAATTAAAATGCAAAATACCGTTGTCAAATTATTGCGTTATGCATACATACACGTATCTTGATTATGAAATCTCACAATCTCAGTATCACTACATAGTATAAAACAAAGTCGCTTTCTCTGTCCCTATGTGTGCTTAAATCTTTAAAACTACGCAACGGATTTTGATGCGGTATTTTTTAATAGATAGAGTGATTCAAGAGGAAGGTTTATATGTATAATAATAACATCCATTAAATAGTCAGCACTGCACCCGTGCGAAGCCGGGGCGGGTCGCTAGTACTACATATAGAATACTGGAGGTCGGGCAACTTTGTGTGAGATTTCGACTTAAATAAACCCTAATTGGGAATGTGCCTTATAGTTTAAAAGGTTCGTATTTATCTAAAGCCATTAAAGAGTATAGTTATAGAGCGGGCTTCAGAACCAAAGTGCTACAAAATTTATTACCTATTGGTAATAAGTCGTTGTCTTATTTGAAATGTCCGCGTGACAAGATGTCACAGCGTCTTTAGACATTTATCCATATAAAATATATTTATAGAAAATATGCTAAAATGGACATTTAAAACGTGCAAATCACGATAAGAAAAAAATATGAAGTACTAGCCTTTGCTCGCGGCTTCGCCCGCGTGAATGAGTTTCCCGGAATATTTTTTTTCCGACTTACTTGATATTTATCGTTATATTATGACCAAATTACACAAAATCATTATAAATTGTAGCCTATGTGTTATTCTGATGTATAACCAATATTACAGTAAAGTTTCAACCAAATCCGTTCAGTAGTTTTTTCGTGAAAGAGGAACAAACATATATCCATCCTCACAAACTTGCGCATTTATAATATTAGTACGATTCTATATTGGCGTTTTGCTATTTCATGGTAGACTGAATAACCATCGCATGACCGCAAAATTATTGTATGACAATCTTCGCAATGTCCGCTCTATATAATCTAACAACTCCGTATCTATCACATCACAGAAATTTAAGCTCTATGAAATATGGATGGAATAGTTCCGACCTTCCTTAACCACCAGAGACAAAGTGATTTAAATAAAATTATAGTCTATATTATGCAACAAAAATAATGTAATTTTTTTTTATAAAAATCACGTGAACAGACCCTTACAATCATTATAATACTAAACTTCATACAAACATGTTATTATTTTTTTATAACATGTATTTGCAGATGTGCATCTAGCAATTATAACTTGCACGTGTTGAATTGTAGCGCAACAAATTAAACCTAGGAAATACATTGTTCACACATTAATGTCGTGGATGAAGAAATAAAAACTTTGTATACACTTTTAATTAATGTTTTAAATTAATATCAAAGTTTTAATTTTACAAAGTCGCTTCAATGCTGGTAGGTTGAATGCCACATGTTTCGTAGCGAACAAGGCTGAAGGGACTATGCTTGAAGACAAAGTAAATTTCATTCCAAATATTGTTACATTTATAAATTACTAAAAATATTTTATCTTCAGGCACGGCAAAGTGATCCCACTGCACTGATGGTAAGTGGACGTCCAACAGAATGTCGACTGGCGAGAGATGATTACTCCTCGACAGTCGACACAGCTGTGTAGGCCTGTTGGAATCGGAACCTGCAATCTATTGGACCCTGCAATTATATGTACGCTTGAATTTTCGCTATTATTACCACGTACTTGGTGTGTTTAGATATATATTTTTAATTTTTAGAGCAGCTCTGATAGTCGTCATTGCAACTTCAAACAGCCGCATGTTGATCGCTACACTTTTTGTTAACCACTGCCAGGCTTCAAGCGAAAGGTGACAACTATTAAATATAGGTGTCGACCGAGGCTTCGCCCACGTAAAAACCTTTTCCTTCTACAAAAGTTCTTAAAAGATTTTAGCGATTTATAGTGTTATTTAAATCTCATTAAAAATCCCATTATTTCCGGTAGATAATTACCGGGATAAAGTATGTATTAATCCAGGCTACAATCTTCCTGTGTGCCAAATTCCATCCAAATCCGTTCAGCTTTTACTGCGTTTACTTCCAACATTCAATCTTTCGTATTTATAATATTAGTAAGATAAGAAGTAAGACTAGTAATATTTATTGACCAAAGTCAAGGCAGAATAAAATTAGTGAATGAATTAAAAATAGACCTTATATTTAAAAATAAACAAATACCTTAATGCTACGTAAACTTGTGCAAAAAGTTATAGGTTTTGCTTCTAGTGTTATGAGGCGTTGTATGAGCCTTCCTTAGGATCTTTTTAGATGGTTTTTCTATCCCTTTTTTTATGCGGGCGCGACAAAGGCTCCCTTTATTCCTGATGGTTAGAGGGGAACGGTCCAGAGAATTTCAGCTGATGAGAGTTGATTACTCGGATTTTGTTTAAAAATGTTAATTAATAAAATCCGTTTATCTTTAAAATAACAACAAGTGATTTATACCCGCTGTTTTTTGTCTTCAACGAACCATCATTTTTATGATGTAAACAGAAAGATATGCCACATAAAAATTGATATTTAATTATAACCTTAACGCAATTTGTTTAGAGGTGATTTTACCATGGACATGATTACGACCGCCAGCCGTGATTAGTTGATTATCAATGGATTAGTTCATAATCACAAACTAAGTAAAAGGTCATTTAATAGTATTTTTTTAATTTATTTTCCACGTGAAAGATACATTTGTAACTAAATAATATACGTGTATAATTAATTTATACTTTTGGATACTTGACTTTTCAACCTATTACGTTTAAAATATATTGATGTTTATTAATAACTAAGTATTAGTCGTAGCCTTGAAGATAAGTACTCCGTGTATTTTTCCGCTTTAAAAATTACTTTATAAGTACTAATATATATTTATTGTTTTTCTGGTAGGTCTCTCATATGTGAGAGTCCGCCTGGGTGGGTACCGCCCCAATGTCTACCTCTGGCGCTAGTGTGCAGTCACTGTTGTGTTCTAGTTTGAAGGATATTGTAGCCAGTGTAACTACTGGACATGGTAAGACTTAAGATCTCATGTCTCAGGATGGCGAGCGCAGTGAAGTACCAAACAAAACTTTGTAATTCAAGGTGTTGGATGGTGTTTCTACTGTTTATGGGCGGTCGTATCGCTTACGATCAGGCGACCGGCAAGCTCGTCTCGTCATTCAAAGCAATAAAAAGAAAAGTACCGAGCACATCTCATCCAACATCGTTTACTATTTTCCCTTACTTCTAACAAAATACATCATACAATATTTCGCATTTATATCACATTATTAAACAAATTATAATCATCAAATGCAACATGATTCGGTACGTGACAGATATTATTTATTGGCCTATTTAGAGTGAGCTGAACTTTGCTCCCAACATTGTAATTATTGAATTTGTTGTTAATTAGGTCAAGGCTGATAGATATGTTATCTGTATACAAGCAGACGGCCTGTTATGTGTTATATTTATATATGGTTATTGAGTAGCCTAGGTCTTTGTCTATTTTAGAAGTATAACTACATTAATATTTGTGTGTAATATTAGCGGCGATAGCCTAGTTGATTGTGGAACGGCCTGGCGAGACGAATGACCGCAGGTTCAAAGCCCAAAAGCACATACCCCTTACTTTTCAAAAAAAATATGTGTGTATTCTTTGTGAATTAACGCTTGCTTTAACGGTGAAGGAAAACATCGTGAGGAAACCTGCATACCTGAGAAGTTCTCTATAGGAATTTTGAGGGTGCGTACCGCGTTAAGCCAGCGTGGTGGACTAAGGCCTAATCCCTCCCAATCGTAGGGGAGGCCCGTGCCCTGCTGTGGGACAGTATGTTACTAGGGCTTATGTCATATGTTAAACCATTATAGTATCAAATAAACAAAATAAGTTCCTCTTTCTTTTTTTATTCCTTCCTAATCGAATTTCGATCACGGCGCTCAATTTCAATGGAAATCAGCTAAGTATGCAGGACATATTATAGTGCACTAGCTGCCCTGACAGACGTTGTCCCGTCCTATGAATTTGCAGCGCGCATTCTGTCAATCGCTGGAATTAACTTTTCTTAAATGTTCTAACGTTCCGCTCAACTTCCTTAATTTTTTCTTTCATAAGATCTTTCTCCTGACAATAACAAACACAACAAAAAAACAAATAGTGACATCGGTCCAGCGGTTCACGCGTGATGGCGTGACCGAGGGAAATTGGGATTCATTTTTATATATATAGATAAGTATGTGCGCAATATACAGGTGCACTCTCTGTTCCTCTACTCTTATAGTACAGTGAGATGGCAATCCGACATGACCTGAGAGAGATCATATGCAGAACCAACGGCTTTACGTGCTTTCCAAGACACGGGAT
This sequence comes from Manduca sexta, assembly GCF_014839805.1. NCBI lineage: Eukaryota > Metazoa > Arthropoda > Insecta > Lepidoptera > Sphingidae > Manduca > Manduca sexta. Next base: position 122,179 of record NW_023595253.1, on the reverse strand, counting down.
ATCACATCGCCAACTCTCTGACTCCGAGTTGCGACTGAGTTTTTCGTTAAGTTGGAAAAACCCAGTCTTAATTACTTTGGCCCGACTTGGGATTCGGACCCAGGAGCTTAGCGTGGTAGTTGTATTTGTACCGTGTACAATTACAGCAGTCCTTTAATCAACAATACTATAAAAATGCAAACTAATGAATATATTGTATGAAGCAGGAAACTTCATCTGCCTCGCTAGACGTCGTCACCTTGCTGCGAAACATTAAGTACATTGTTAATTGTTAATTGTTAAAGTTGTGCAGGCCACGGATAATAGTGACTTATTGAGATAACTTTATATGACCATGAAGGCTGTAAAGTCTTCAAAACGTCGGGAGTAAATTATGATAAAAAAATACCGCGATAAAATTCGAAAAATAGTTCAATTTTGATGTTTAACATTCGCCTAAACATAAGCAATTAGTTGACTTCATATGAGTTCAACTTATAACCTTGAGAATTAAGTCGCCACTTCCTTATTATTATAACATTAAGGACTCTTGAATAACACTTTATTGATTTCGCAACAAAATGTATTCTTTGTAAGCAAAAAGCTATATTATTGTATATGATTGAGCATTATATATTACGCATTTTATAATCGAATCGCATAATGTTTATATGAGTAATAAATAATGATAATTTGTTGAATAATAATATCTACAATGTCTGAAAAATCATTGAAATGACTTTTCAAAGTCATATTATTTGATTACTTAATACTAATGTCGGCTTAACCTTACTTTAATAAATCAGTTAATGTGGTTTAAAATAATTTAAATGCTGATCGAAATATATCGTCTTGTCGAAATGACTTGAGTTGTGACAAATTGGGTTGTGTTTATACTTAGAACAAAGGAAACTGATTATTATTAATCAGTGTTCGGAAATTTTAATGTGATTCATTGCTCCTTATATAATTATCAATTTGGCTCGTAAACGGAAAATATACAATTGCTTGAAATATTTACTAGTAACTTTTTCATATTTTCTACACAGATCTGATGAACTACATACACACATGTATACTATATAAAACTGTTTTATTTTGTATTTTTTTACACTGGCGCGTCCAAGTGACCCCGCTGTACCTAATGGTAAGTGGATTGGGGTCCAATAGAATGTCAATTGACGAAAGATGATTACGTCTTGGCAGTCGCCACAATAGGGTACCGGACTAATTTTTGTTCTTTAATATTATCAAATATTTACATAATATAAATTATAACACAGAAGGAATTATTAAAATCCGTTAAAAAATCTACTAGTTATAAGTCTTTGAATTTCGATGGAAGGGGTAATTAACAAGAAACAGAAAAGAGACGAAATACCCACTTGTGACGTCATCGGGAATTAAGACGCGTGCGAGAGAAAGAGATGAAGCGATATCCCCCGCACATCGCCCCCACTTCTGCACATTACAATATTTTAAATATGAATTACTCGCTCATTTTTTAACCAATTTTTATGCAGTTTTCGCAGGAGTGCTTCTTTTTCGTATTATTAACCATTACATATAGAATAATGTACAAAATCAAGCAAAGGCCGGCCACTACTATGCCGATCTGTTGGAACCAGATATACACAGGCTGATCCGGGAACGCGACACACTTACGTGAGCCACTATGGCGAGTTTACACACCTTGTGTACGGTGTTCGCTATCCGGGCGGATATAAAATATATCCTACCATCGGTAACATTTTGTATTTAATTTATAAATAAACCCATAGCTAAAGATATTTTTTTATATATAACAAATGCTAATACTTATATTAGTTAATACATTTATGTACTAAAAATGTAAAGAACTGGTTGATGCCGAAGACCATTCCGTTTTACATTAAGTTGGCTATCTAACAAAAATTTTCATAGTAAATTTCGAGTTTTTGAGAATATTTTTGCTCAGGTTTAATTTATAACGATTATATATTTGGCTGTGGAGAATTAATAAAAACAAGAAATACTTGATAAGTTAAATACGCAAAATTATATTATTATGCATGCGTAAATGATGATTTCACTCTTTAATTTACATATATATACTGATACGATATAAATATATTGCGTTCCGTTTTATAGATTTGCGTAATATTTAATACTACAATAGTTACATGATGGGTTACTATGACGCCTAAGTGCACAATAGCCTAGTTGGGAATGGAACGTACAGTCGAATGTTAATTCGCCGATTAAAAACTATTATTTATGTATTTATCAATTATCGTGGGCTGTACGGTGAAGCAAAACATCTTAAGGAAAGCTAACATACTTGAGAATTCTCGATGAGATAAGGTATGTGAAGTTTACCAACCTGCGCTAGGCCAGCGTGGGGGTATTATTATATGTTTATTATTATGGAATTAATTGGCTGCCTGGATGGCGTAGTATCGCGCTGAGATCCTGGGTTCGGATCCTGAGTGGTGCTAAAAATAATTGAGATTGGGTTTTGCCATCTTAAAAATAACTTAGTCGCGGTTTGGAGTCAGGAAATTGGTGTTTCGGAAACCGCGTTAAGCCGTTGGTGCTGCGCCTGATTTCTCTTTGATTATGTCGATGGGCTGTCTCACCGGACTATGAGAGTGAAGGAACAGAGAGTGCACCTGTGTATTGCGCACATTATATTACAATTATTGACTATTCTTTTTTTAAATTTCAAATTTGATTTTTATTTAATGCCTCTCTTCGCCATATTGGAATAATTGTCATTGACATTAACCTTGGCGGCTATATCAGTCGCAGTTATTACGTCGACAACGTTGACAAAGTTCATTCAAAGTTCAATACTAATTCGTTGAGAATACATAGCAAATTCACAAATTAGTAGTCGATTGTTAATTATTACTGCTTTATATGCTATGGTCAAATTGCTTAGTATTTTCAGGTGTTAGAAAATTAAATTAGACTTATGTTAAACTTGTAACAAACTGGTTAATTAATAACACATAATTAGAATCATAGTGGACAAAATAAGAGGACATTTTTCCTTATTAGAACAACTTTATTTGAGGTCCATTTATTTTAATGGTTTAAATAACACGTGTAGACTTAATTATGCAATTATTAGAAACATTAAATTTACAAACATGTTGCCATATCTTGTAATAGAATTTTACTCCTTAATACAGGGTCATTTTGACATCGCGTTAAATGAAACCACATACTTATCTACTTGGAAATAATACTTTACAATAAGTTACTGGAGTCGTAGATGTAAAATAAAAAAGTGTAAGTTTCGAACAAAATAAATATTAATAAAAAGTAATTTTAATTTTACGCGTCCTAAAGCCACTACTACTACTCTAAGAGAATTCGTTGCAGTGGCAACATAATACTTTCAGTCAGACATACACTCACGCACACGCTATATTTGCATTAAACTACAAAATTATTAAAAAATCAGAAAACTAAAACCAGGTTTTTTGATGAAAATATTCGTAATTAATGATGATTTTTGGCACAATGTCAGCATACGATAGGTGACGAGTATATGTTTCATCTGAGGGTTTCATTCTGTTTCATTTAGTAACGCAATGTCAAAATTACCCTGTATAATATGTTTTAAAAACAGAAAATGTACATGACTATAAAGTCCATAATTAACTATACAAAAAGAGGCTGATATAAAAAAATATCTAATACAAAGTTTATAATTTACTTAATGATTTAAATATCTTTATAATGTAGAAAAAGATATACGCCTATTAAGATTGATTTAATGATGTGTGAAAATATCGTGCTAATTGTTTTTTATGATACTTTACTAGAATTGTAAATTTATTTAACGCCCATGATTTTCGTTATAACCTAATAATTTATAGCAGAAGATAAGTTGGTCATTTAGAGATGGTCGCCGGCTGTAAACACAGGCAAAGGTATTGTGGGTATTTTGCTAACCTTTCAAAGATGTTTAGATTAGGAAGAAAACTAGCGACTTCCGGCATTCCGTATAAAATCACGGCAGGCTGACTTCACACTTCAATCACTGGTGGTAGGTCTCTCATATGTGAAATTCCGCCTGCGTACGTATCGCCGCAATGTCTATTTCGGCCACCAAGCAGCAGTGTGTAGTCACTATTGTGTTCCGGTTTGATGGACATTGTAGCCAGTGTAACTACTGTACATAATGAGACTTAACACCTCATGTCTCAGGATGGCGAGCGCAGTGGAATACCAAACCATACTTTGTAAAATACTCTGACTGCCGCAGCAATAAAGCTGCCATTCTATGGTTTTCGGATCGCCAGTCGCACCAAAGAACTGAATGACAACCTTTAAATGATAATTATCTGTTTTCCTTATAATTTTATTAAATGTAAACTTTTTGAATCCAAGTTAAAGGTATAAAATGGAACGTGAGTCGTATGCTTGAAGCTCTGCAGTCTGTTTTTGTTTAGATTAATAAAAAAAGAGCAAACTGAGTTGTTATGAAAAGTTGAAAGGATTATGATAGACGTTGCTCTTTTTTTTAATAATGATTGTAATGCGGATGTTTTTGGTTGATTTAATTTGCTATTTTTTCGGTAGGTAAATGTCAATCTATAAATTAACATTTAAATTTAACTTATACCATGACATTTGAAGCTATAATTTGACATATAACTTGGTAGTTTATACTTAAGTATCTACCTGTTACAAAACAGAAAGATGTAAGATGCATAATAAAAAAGTAAAAAAAAGTCTTGCATCGGTAGCTTAGTGCAAACAACAGACTACAAACATCAGGGCAGCGCACATTAGGGCGGGTTGTACCACGATGCATCGTATAGCAAAAATCCTTCTAAACTGTCGTACATTTTATGCGACTATCGCACTCTAAAGGCGGCCTGCAAGGCTTCGCATCGCAACGTGCTGAAGGATCGCTTTCTAGCATTAATGTATATTCTATAGATACGAACGTCCATATAAACTATTTGTTCAAAATCTGAACTAAAATGACAACTTAAACCTCACTGTTATAACCTATTTATTTACTCGAGTTCTTATATCATGAGCGCCACTCCGTACACAACCACAAGCTGTCAATATTGACCATAATGAAGTCAGTTTGAATGGATTACAGTTCAATTTCCTAGTTCCTAGGCGTATTTTGACGGCGATGTTATGCGTTGCGATGCAGCACGCCTACGCCTGCGTTGGAACCAAAGGAATCACTATATTATAATGTGTACAGCGAAAGCTCTACCATCTAGTGTCATCTTTTAACCTATCAATATTTGGCATTGTCGTAAAACATTCATATTAAATAGAGTGAAACATAACATTTAAATTCTTGATAATGAATTATTGTATACCTGGATGCTCCAAAACATAAAACATACTAATGAAATAGTGTAAAATTCTAACAATACTCAATGTAAATAAATCTGTAGTTAAGTGAACATATATCAAAAGGTATATTGAATAAATAGAACTATTCGTCGGAAACTATCCATCGCTTTAGACTACTAAAGTGATTCAATTATAGCTTTGCGGCACGCCCCGAACTGACTTTATTGTGCTTTGGCGTAATTTTGCCGGCCCGTTGCGGCCCGTCGCGTCGCGTAGTATGCGCGGTGCCTAAACGTAATATATATATTTTTTAAATGGCTACAAACACTGTGTTGCTGTGCTACGCCATAATAAAATATTATTCATACTGAACTTTTAATTACGTCTTACTTTTTAGGGTTTCATATCCAATAGAATACAAAAATCATTTCACTAGGGTTCTGTCTGTACCTATGCTATTTTTTGTAGACAAAGACAACCTTTTGAACTAATAAGTACCTTTCGGAAATTTTCTCCGAGTTTGTGAGTCTAGCAGCTATTTTAATTAATAATAATAAACAAATGGTTGGTGCATAGAATAGTCAGAATGCGAGCCGGACGCTCACGATGGAGATTTTGTTATATTTTCAACTTAAATTAATTTGAAATAATATCCACTTAATGCTTGACATGTTAGCCGGCTAACATGACAGCTACATGACAGTTACATGACATTACGCGTGTCACGGAAAAAATAACCTTATTATTTATTACATACATGGCAAATTGGATATAATAATACGAAAGAGAATACTAAGTATCATAGTATAAACTGAATCAAAGATTATAGTGCGTATTATGTTTCCAGAAATATTATTATTTTTTTATTTTTATTTCAATATCAGTTGAAATACTGGTTATAATAATGTTAATATTATACGGCCAGCTATTTTAAATTTGAATTAATTCTAATTATGCACGGCATTAAGTTCGCATTCAACATTGATCTATAAAAAAATGTGTAATATAAATAAAAATAAATTAATGTAATAATATATTAGATTCTTCAACTATTGTAACAATGTATTGCGAATCTTTGTTTTTCTATTTTCACATGGTAATGTACCTAATCATTAATAATAAAAATAAATAAATAAAAAAAATATCAAATAATAAATATTCAAGTTTTTGCAAAAATGTCGCGTATTATTATCGTTGATCTATAAAACAACTGGTTTGTAAATCCGTTTGTTAATTTATCGCTTATTAAATTTATGAATGTCCATTGATTTTTAAATGTTTATAATTCGCGAATAATTGTTAGCTGCTAATTCCTTTGCTTTGCCTTCCTATTATTGGAAAATACACTTAACTCTTCAAGCTACGTAACCATAACTTTCCATAAACATACTGCCATTTGATGTTGCGTTACCGATTTTGAAGACTACAGAATAATTTTACTGTTCTTGTGATGCCTCGTCTCCTTTGATACACATTATAATTAATGATTTGCAGAAGAAAAACCCGCCCTAATAAGGACATCATTAAAATAACTTGTTAATACATATGAGTAGAACGAAAAAAACTAAAACCGGCCGGCAAGTTGGTATTTAAGATTTTGAACAAAAAAAAAAATTAAAACGTAATTAATAATTGTCATACTCCTGTGCTGGTTATAGTATACTTTTCATCACGCTACAATTAATAGGAGCAGAGCAGTGAAGGGAAATGTTGGGAAAACGGGAGAAGTTACTAAAGTAAACGTCCGATCATTGCTCGAGTAATTAAGGCGATACCTCAAGGTCCATTTTCATACATTTTGTTTCACCTTTAATCTGGGTAACTAAACAAGTATTGGCAAGTAAAGAATTTAAATTCACGTCTAGTTAGTGATTAGTTCTCGCAGTTGAAAGAAAAACGTAAAAATAATTAATAATCATGGATATTTCGGCCTTTAAAATTTAATATGACGAAATTTTAAAGGTAGAAATATCCATGATTATTAATTATTTTTACGTTTTTCTTTCAACTGCGAGAACTAATCACTAACTAGACGTGAATTTAAATTCTTTACTTGCCAATACTTGTTTAGTTACCCAGATTAAAGGTGAAACAAAATGTATGAAAATGGACCTTGAGGTATCGCCTTAATACGAAAAGATTTTTTTGAAATAAATATTTTCGTAGGATAAATAGTTTAGCCCGTAGCAATCATGAGTAATGTAGCTTCCTATTAGTGAAAAGAAATTAAAATCGGTTTAGTAGTTCTTGAGAGTAGCGCGTTGAAACGAACTGTTTGGCTGTATATATATGTATACTAGTATACTGTATAGATTACTTTAAAGTAGGTTTAACTTAAAGGAGAATGCCTATAGTGCAGGTATAGATTTGTTAAATTATTCATAATTTATGAAAAACTTTTGGAAATTAATTTAAAAACAATCCTTTTCAGTATTTATTCTTTCAATAAAAACAAGATAATTTTAATTCTATTTCCATAAATTTTAATAATTATTAACGATAGGATTCTCTTCTAAAGTGTTGAATAAATTCTTGGTATTCATAATAATTCATGTTAATCCAGGTCATGGTCTGCCTTACACAGGTCTTCAAAAACAGCTTTACACACACATACCACGTATTTATCCTCAAAGGCAGGGTAGGTAGAAGTAGGTATTGGTACAACCAAGGTACCCATGTATTATTTCCGGCATGTATTTTCTGTCCCCTGATGTGATAAAGGGCGATCCTACCGCCTAATCAAACGCAAATTCCAGACTCCGGGCTGAAACTGAGCAGAAACCCAACATCACTGCTCGGCCTGGGATTCGAATACCGACCTTAGAGCCGTGCAGTGTTGCTGTACCGTAATGCAATACGTCACCAAAGCAGTTATAAGTTTGGAAAGAAATCATTTGCTTATATAAAGTTCAAGCTTGTTTCTAAATTAAAGTTCGTAATGTTGTTATTAAAAATATGACGAGGAACACATAAAAAATCTTTTAATGTTTTCTAAAATTGAACATTTACTAAAATGTTCAATTTACTAAAATTACTCAATTATACTTCCTGTTTAAATAAGTAGCTACATTAATAGTCGAAAATTGCCATTGACTTAAATGGTTAAGATTTACATTAGGTACGTAATGCCAATAACTAGTTACATAAATTTATAATAGTTATTTATTAAAGCGGAAATGGAATTCTGTTATGACGTGAGATATTTTAACTTTAGAATCACAGGTCGGCGGGGCGCCAAAATGATAGAGCATAGACGAAATATAGTCACAGATTATATATAGGTTACTCTATACAATTAAGTTGGTCTATTTTTAGAAAAAAAAATAATCTTTAAAATCCATAATTAAAATAAAATATTACTCATGCAATATGTCATGTTCGTTTAATTCCTATTGTGCTTATCATATGGGTTCTATTAATATATATCGGTGTTTACTCTAAACAAAGATTTAAAATAAGAATGGAAAAAAATAAGTTTTGAATTTTGTTCAAAATCATAAAAGTATAAACAATAACACATTAATGTTAATGACTTTAATTGTAATTTATAATAAGAACGTTAAATAAAGTTCATGTTTAAAATAAAAATCTTAAATAAAATAATATGAATGAAAATGCTTAATGTTATAAACAAACTGATTACGTGCTTAAATGTATCGATAAAGGACGCGTTGTATTGCCTTGACCGACACGAGTCAATGTCAATGAACTGTCTTATAAATGTAACATGTGCACGTCGCCTTGGCATTAGGCAATGTTGTATTGCCAGATGCAACGAATTAGATGTGCCAGCATTCTACGCGTGTACAAAATAAGATGTGGAATATAGGATCAGATCTCGGCACTTTAAAATGATATTTGGCTTTAAAGTGGCACTGTCTATAGCTTGACCAGGAAAAAAATCTGCTTTAGGCGCGCTACTTTTTTTATTCGTTTGAAAGTTGGCAGTACAAGAAATTGTTTCCGATTTTACCACAATATTGTGAGGTTTTTTATTTGTTTGGTCTGGCTACACATTTGTTTACAAAATGTGTATGCGGTTTCGACTCAATGAACGGAATTGCATTAAATGTTTTGATATTGTAACGATTTAAGTAATAAATTAAATCTTTGTTAAATCGCTTTTTGTGTGACTACACCACTAGTTGTTAATTACCATAAATAAAGAATAGTGTTATAAAAAAAACAAACAACATATTTGACAAAAAAATGGGATATTTAAAAATAATTCCTAAATAAGCGAATTTTTAGTCAAAAGTATCATTTATATTAATTCTGGTTTTCTAGCGTCCACTACTCGATTTATACACCTTGATATTATTTACTATATATTTTATTGTCTTTTTTTAAATACGTTTTAATTTTTAATTGTTATCATTTTATTTGATGTTTCTTTTATTTTCTTTAATTAAATAATTTTTTATTTATAATTATTATTACAATTTTATTTGATGGATTAAACGCAAAATAATAAAAAGTAGCCGACAGTGTTCAGACTTTTCTATATCACATTAAAATACTCTAAAACTATTTTTAATTTGAAATTTAACATAATATGCAAAAGACATATTTTGCAATGATGCACACATAATTACTGATACGCAATATATAATCAAATATAGATGAAGATAAAATAACCTTGTTCCTAATACCCATTATGTGTAATGAAAAATAGAACGTATGCAGTGTTGAAACGTCAATATTTACTATAAACTATGACAACACAGCTGTGCAAAGTTCGGAAACTACGGACAAGCCGGCATAATTGTGTCAAACTGGTGAGCGATGATCTCTCGTCAATAGATGCTCTGTTTGGATCATTGTACCTACTATCAGGTGCTGAAGAGTCATTTTGGTATGACAATATAAGACTAGATGGCAGATACGGTATATTTTAAATGTAATGTTAGTACCTAGAGAATTTGTACTTATTATGTGGTTGTTTAGCGTGTGACTTATGCCTTAGTCCACCACGCCGGCTTAGTGCGGTTTGGTAGGCTTCACACACCCTCAAAATTCTTATAAAGAACTGCTCAGATATATAGGTTTCCACACGATGCTTTCCTTTACCATAAAAGCAAGCGATAATTCACAAAGAATACACACAATTTTAGAAAAGTCGTAGGTATCTGCCCTTGGGTTTTGAACGTGCAGACATTCGTCTCACCAGTCCGTTTCACAACCAACTAAGCTATCGCAGCTAAAAAGAAAATAACAGGCAAATTAACGAGCATCAGTAAGCAAAATTATGAAGTTTAGTGTCAGCATACCAAAGGTATTATTTGCACGTCGTGTAATCATGACGCTGAGTTATTCATAGTCAAGTTCAAAGACATTCACTTACGTAATTGATAATGATTTATTAAGTTTACGCGAATGTTAGACATTGAAATAAAACTATGTTTATCGTCCCCCCGTGACCATGAAGGCTGTCTTCGAAAAGTCGGGAGAAAATTATGATATATAAAAAACAGCGATTAAATTCGAAAAATAGTTTCATTTAAAAATCGCGGTTAACGTTGAGCATTGATAATTAAAAATATGCAATTTTGTTTTATTTTTTGTCACTAAAACTACTTTTGACAGATCGTGTTGAAGAGGGAGTTTCGTACAACGTTTCTTCATTCCAGCTACCTTTTGGTAGTTAGTAGATTCATGATGATTTAAAAGATCTTTGAAAAAATACACTTTAAACAAAAAATATTTTACCTTTGGCTTGCAATACGACTTGGGACAACTTCTAAAATCGTTATGTCAAATGTTGTCAGGAATTTTACGGAGGAATCGGAGCTCTCTTTAAAGAAACCCTTGTAAATGAGTACAGTAATTTTTTATTCGATCAATAACATCACCAAAGCATCAAAGATTATCAGCAACAGATTTTTCTTGAAGATTTATGATTTCCCAAGTCCTATCCAGATTAATTAAAATTAAATTAAAATGTCTTGACCGAATGACCTTCAACATTTGTAATGCAATGAAACGTTCCATTTTGAACTGCCTTTCAGCTATTAACAAAAATAGGTTGTCGTAATCAGTCGCAATTGAAAGCGATTGTGGTCAATGAAGCAATGTTTGATTTTATTTGAAAACTGTTCAACATTTACGAGCACTTTTAACTTTTAAGTAACGAAGTTGTGACGTTGTGACGTTCATGCTTATAAGTAGATAATATATTATGTAACTGCTTCCAGAAGAATCACATAAAATTTTGATTTGATTTTTAGATTAATTAGAGTCTTAGATATTGCTTTTGATGCGCCCGATGTATAATATGGACGAAATCTTGATGGTCATTTTAGGTCTATTAGCCATGTTTAGTAATTAGTATACATATATTATAGTCTGCTAAATTTTACGGCCTTGGTGGCGTAGTTGTACTGCATGCGCGGTACAGCAGCGCTCTGAGGTCCTGTATTCGAATTCCGAGTCGGGCAAAGTCCATTAGAATGTCGACTGACGAGAGATGATTAACCCACGATAGTCAACACAATTACGCCGGCCTATTGGAACCGGATTTACGGCTGATCCCGTAACGCGACACAGTTACGTGGGCCACTATAGCGGCTTTTAACACCTTGTGCACGGTGGTCACTATCCGGGTGGATATAATATATATCCTACCACTGGCTTTCCATTAGGCAAGTATTGTTTACTAATATATGTCCATTCAGATACAGTTATCTTAAAGTAGTAAATTACTTAATATGTACCAAATTACACACGTTAGCTCTGTAGCCAACGCGTGTAATTTGGTATATATTAAGTACTTTACACAATCACATCGAAGCATGGTTGGTTCTAATAAATAGGTATGCATCAGCGTTCTTTATTTAAATACAATACAACATTAATGTTACATATTACAGTATTATGTTTCTTAATTACTATAAATGGTTCGTTTCGGAGCTATAATTTAAAAACGTTAAGGTTATCAAGTTAAGGTACGTTTTTGTTTAGAAGTTTAAATGTATGATTTTTGACGAGCAAAAAATCATTCGCTCGCCTCGGGTTAATGATCTCTGTATTTAAACAAAAAAGGCAAAAAATATATACCTAATTGCAGTATAATATATGGACTGATAAAAATCAATAACATTCTTGTTCTGTTTATCTCATTTACGATATAGTAAACATATTTTTTTTTGTAATATGTCATATATTTATTTAATTCTAACATCTTGTTTAAATAAATTTATATTATAGTATGTATTTTCCGCGAATTTGCGTGACTAATTAATTATGCATTAACTCTAGACCATAATCTTAATTATTACTAACATTATAATTGTGAAGTTTGTAGAAATCTTTGGATGTTGGATGAAGCTATTCTCGCGTGTAAACCGCATGCAGAATTATCATAGACTATTTTGATCCCAGAAGTTCGTTCGCATTGAAATTATGTAGTGTAATCGTGAAAACTCGTAAATAGCCATTTATTTAGTTTATTTTGCATTTTATTAAGATGTATGTTAGCTGTCAGTTTTCCTATAAATAAATAAAAAGTAATTTTTTAAACGGATATCGCTGGCGTTGTCGATATGAAGTTATCAATCGTGTAGGTATTAAGAGGCTTTTGTAGTGGGAAAGGCTTTTCACAAGGGCGCAGTCATGAGCAACACCTAGCGATAAAATAATTATTATTCATTTATAATAAAATTAATTTATAATAATTATTTTATCACTAGGTATTAAACATTATTATTTATATAAAAATAGTCTAGACGAAACAAGAGTAAAAAAACAAGTAACGCATGTTGCTCATGTGAACTTTTAAGTATACAAATATATTGAGAATTGCATTTTTTATTTATATTGGAATGTCTTGGCTGCGCCCGGGCATTGCCAACGTCCATGGGCGACTGTGACCACTTACCATCAGGTGGCGTATAGACTCGTATGCCTTCAGGGGCAGTAAAAATAATAACAAAGTAATGTTTCTGGTATTTTGATTTATGTTTGGAAATGTTTGAATGGTTAGGCTATGCCCGGGCATTGCTGACGGTGACCACTTACCATCATGTGGGCCGTTAGCTCATATGGCTTCAGTAAAATAATTAAAAGGTACTATTTTTGTTAATCTCGTTTTATAAACAAATTTGCAAATCTGGTATCCTTGTCATTAGTGCAGTCGTTAAAGGCGATTTTTTCACAATTCTGACATTGCCAAACTCATCTAACGAGCAACTAGCCTTGATAGTGTTAGTGAAAACTTCTAGGCGTGGTTTGCGGCAATCCGTGACGAAATACCACATGGATGCGATTGTGAAAGCGTATTTGAGAAAGATGTAGAAGCTTCGATAGTGTGCTCACAATGTTTAGAGAAGGGGAAATAAATTAAGCATATATCTATAGGTGTAGGGAGGCATTTACAACTCACTTAACAGAAAAATGTATATCGACGCTTCAAAGGTCTGGGATTTTTGTCGCTTAGATCATTAGATTTAAGCGACAGAAATCCCGAAAATTTGTTGTATAAATATTTGGATTCGCCAGATTTTTCTGTGTTTATGTTTTGTAGCTCTAGGACAATTTTAATATTGTAAGACTAAGAAAATATTTAAATTAGCATGATATTCTTATTAAAATCAAAACTTTAAATCGTTCTATTCAAAAGTTTACTAACTGTCGCTTAGATATAATTTCAAGCATCGTTATAACAATCACAAGTCTGTAACACTAATACAAAATTATTGTTAAAACTATAAAATACGTTTTGCTTTGTTACTGAAATAAAAAGTAAAGCTTAATTACATTTAAGTCTTGCAAATATGCTTGAAACGGGTTTGTATAAGTCGAGCACAATAACCTCATAATTAGCAACAATATTTGTGTACAAAATTTAGTGCACAATGAATTACTAAAAATGAATTTCATTATGTTAAGGAATATGGCTTTTACCATTAATATAATTGGTAATTATATACCGGCCGAGTGCGTGACTGGTGCCCCATGGGCATAGAGTAGACAGGGGATGGGCTTATTGACAACCACACCTATATGTGATGTCGGTAATGGTAGAAAACTTCAATGTAGATTATGTTACATTTTCTGTAGGTAGGAAATGAGAATATATATATACATTTTCGCGAAAAGAAACTTTTTTTAAATTTTAGTACTCTGTTATTTTCCCAATAATTTCAACTTTGTTAAGTCTTAATGAATTTACAATAAAAGAAATATAATATTACAAATTTGTTTTCAAATTAAGAAATCTCGAGGTTAGTCAAGTACGCATGAGATGTTTTAGTTCATAAATGTGTTTAATACACAAATGCACTCTCTGTTCCCTCATAGTCCGAGGATCTCCTCGGAGATCCGGACCGGACCGTAGTATATAAGTTTACTATCTAGTAAACTTATATACTAAGGTCATGTTAATAGGTATGAAACAATATCGAAGAATACTAATGGCCGCTGGCTAAAGTTTTTAACGTTTACTAAAGTTTGTAAAAAAAACAACTCGACAGTAAAAGTTGCACTAACTTATCCTGCTGTTTCCCGTAACTCTAGTGTGGGAGTGAGTGAATTTAATATTAAAAAAAAAATGGAGTACTCTTGGTTTACAACAATAAAAAAAATGCAATATTTTTACATTCGATTTCACGCAAAGCCATTTAAATAATATGCCGCATAAATTATTATAACAATGAAAATAGCTATATGTTCATTTTTAGCAATAACGAAACGCACCAATGACAGTAATAATACTTGACCCCTGATAGATACGATAAGGTATTCTTATCTATCTTAGCTTATGATAACATAGATAACCTCCAAAAATTATCATTGCAACAGTTTGTTACCTGTCAGTAAGATATAGAGACCGGCTCTTAATGTCATACAAACGAAAGAGAACGTGAAATATTAGTGATACCGTGAAGCCGTTGTGTACCGGTGAAAGTAACGGAACTAGTGGCTTTCCATGATCTTAGCATTAGAGATTAGAAAGCATTACATGTGAATTAAAAGGTACTAGTACTGGGATACACGTATCAAATGATACCAATGCCTCGGCTTTATATTGCTTCTATTAACATGGATTTTATTACCAATGTCTCGGTGTTAATTTGTGCTTCCGTAAACTTTATATTGACGTTTGAAAGGTAATCGTATCTAAGCGACAATCGGTAGATTTTGAAATGAAGGGATTTAAAGATTCGATTTTAACAATAAAATATATAAGAATTACTTTAAAAAACTACATTCAATTCCAAACTTGTCCTAAATGTAAAAGAACCTAAACCAAACAACGCAGAAAAGTCTGGCAATAACAAATATGTACATAAATTATTTTCGGTATATTCGTCGCTTAGATATGTTTGCTTCTCAAGCGTCGATATATAATTTCGCTGTTAGAAGATATTTGACGTCGTATCTCCTACTCTGCAGTTTTTTTACTGTAATAGTGTGTAGAAATTCTAAATACATATTTTAAAGAAAATCATAAAAATAAATTTTAAAGTAGCATCTTTATAACTTGCATGTTTGTATTTGTCTTTAAAAGCGAGGTCAGTGGCCTAGTTGCATCTCTATCCACCGCTTCGGGCGACTCTAGATCATTGTTAAAAATCTATACTAATATATAAAGGTCAAGAGATAGTTTGTTTGAATGAGCTTTCTCAGGAACTATTAAACCAATTTTTATTCCGGAAAATATGTCACGCGGCCGGAGCCGTGTGTAAAGCTAGTATTTATAACATTAATGTGAAGCCCTTATCAATATTTGCAACGCTCGCACGCATCAGATCAAAATATGTACGAAGAACCCTGTGCGTCAACCCCAAATGAATGACATACGTTGAAAGGTAGACGTTTCATATTAATTACTAAAATTACATTTTCATTCTTACTTATAAACATTTCGCAAAACTTGATTAGTTAAAAGACAAATTTACTCGATCAGCTGAGAATCAAAACCCGCCATCTTGTCGCTTAATAAGGTTTAAATTAGGAACCGGTGATGTATTTGACAGCTATTTAAGCAATTCTTAACCACCTCTTAACGCTAAACAAGTTTATAAGTAAGACTGTTTGTGTTTACCCGTGTATATATTCATTTCAGAATTTAGACTGACTCTCGATAGTTCTTTTTTCGAAGGTTTCGAAGGCACGCCATCGATTATTCTAAAGCCTTCGGTCATGGCCGTTCATATCGATAACGTAATAGTAAAAAATAGGTCAAGCGACGTGTTTTATAAATACATTGCTTAACTCGCGGCAATTGTTATATCTACTGTTAATATAGCTTTTGCACAAAAATACTATTGAAATTGAATATTTGAATATTAGTTCGTGCCCTATCTATTAGTATATTACATAAAGCTGAAGAGTTTGTTTGAACGTGCTAATCTCAAGAACTACTGGTTCGAATTAAAACTGTTTTAGTGTTTAGCCCATTTATCGAGGCTATATAATATTTCATTATGACAAATAGGAACGGAGAATTGATGAAAAATGTTACTAAAATGGAGAAAATTTATTCTTTTTGAGAGTTTCCGTTGCGTGCGCAGCGTAAACGGTTAAAGTTACGCAACTTATTATTCCTATTAAAAAGGTTAAAAAAATGTATTTTAAAACAAAGTCCCCGCCGCACCTCCCTGCTGTCTCAATGCGACAAACTCAAAAACTAACCAATGGATTTGATTGAAATTTGTTAAGAACATAGTTTAAGACCCTAAGAACACATACACCAGGCGTTAAACTCGCCATTGTGGCCAACGTAAGTGTGTTGCTTTCTAGTCTTAGTCTGTGTATTTACTGTGACGTGACTGACCACGAATGCTGCAAAGGCTTCGAAACTTCGAAAGAAAATTATAGAAATAGTTTTATTTCAATAAATTTTATACTTATATACGTAATGACTTATACGAGACGTGGCCTCTCACTGTGGGCCTCATTAGGAGGCTCAAGGTCACTCAACGAGCTACGGAGAGGGCTATGCTCGGTATTTCCCTACGAGATCGAATCAGAAATGAGGAGATCCGTAGGAGAACAAAGGTTACCGACATAGCCCATAGGATTAGCAAGTTGAAGTGGCAGTGGGCCGGACACTTAGCTCGAAGAACCGATGACCGTTGGGGTCGAAAGGTTCTAGAGTGGAGGCCACGTACAGGCAAACGAAAGGTCGGACGCCCGCCTATAAGGTGGACGGACGACCTGGCTAGGGTCGCAGGAAGTCGCTGGATGCAGGCCGCTTCCAACAGGTCGACGTGGAGATCCTTGGGGGAAGCCTATGTTCAGCAGTGGACTTCCTGTGGCTGATATGATGATGATGATGACGTAATGACTAAACATATACTTTAACGACCAGTACTTATTTACTTTGTCTATCTTCTGCAGATATTAATACGAAATAAAAGAAAAAACCTCATTATTATACACAAGGGACTATTAATAATAATGATATCGTCCCTGTATTATATCTGTCCCTCTGCTGAACACGGGCCTCCTTATTAGGAGGAATTAGGCCTTAGTCTACCACATTGAACCTTTCGGAAAATTTTACCTTTCGCCACTGCTATATACAGTTTTGTATGAGTTTGTTATTCCTTCAGTTAAAAAGTATGCTATACCATTCGAAAATCGGCTTATATATGATTCCCCTTTTAGGTATATTCACCTTTATTTTGCAGCGAGAGGCTGTTAACCACATAACGTTATGAAATTTCGACGTACCTATATTTAGAAAAAATGCTTTGAGTTTTTATTCAAAGACACTAAAATTCCATATTCTATCGTGTTTTTTTCGTTGCTTCAACCAGAAAGCAAAAACATATTCCTGGTAAAAAATTAACTATGCTTAAAGCATAATATATTTTTGATTTAATAATCTGTTGGAATATACACAATTGGACGGCGATACGTTTATTGATTGATTGATTGACAGAATATTCTAGAATATTCGTTATTAATGAAATTGCTGATAAACTAAACTGGTATCGGTTTAAAAAATTGTAAAGTCGGTAATTCCGTGTTTTTTGCGGTTGATTTTGACATGTCCGTATATAATTTGAATTATATGATGAATAGATGAATGCATATTAAAGGCTCATAAACAATACGTACAATAAAATTTTATTATTAGTCTATGCTTTAAGTTTATAAACTGTAATAAGCAGACGGTATCATTTTTACTTATTACTCAGTCTATGAATATGTTCGTTAAAATTGTGCAATTTTTATGGAATTATTAATAGGTGAATGAATATTAAAAACTGGCGGGCACGAGGGCGGTGCCGTGAACAAAACATATGCATGACAAATTAAAGAAATTGTTCTAAGAAATTAACATACTTGTTCTAAAACTTCCAAGCCATGTCACTTCTCGAAAACATTTTTTTACTATGAGTATAATGACCTCTGTAAACATATCGAAAGATAAAAAGAATTTCTGAAACATGACACATATCAGAAATTCGAAACCAAGTTAAAGCCCCTCCACGAACAAACGGCCTTGAACATAAGCACCATACATTTAACGCGCACGAGTTACGACCGGGAATATGTAGATTAACGAATAATGTCTTTCAAAACCAATTAAAGGTCTTTTTGAAAATGTTAATCTATAAAAATGTTCCTTATTAAATTGTCTATTTACAAGTGTTGGTTGCAAATTGAAATGAAGTGCATTTTAAGTCCACTTACTGTCAGGAGCATTGTGTCATTTTTCCATGCTCGCATTAAAAAAAGTAAAAACTTAGGACATGCACTAAGCCAAAATTATTAGAGGCATTTTCATTATGAAATGAGTGAAACATTATGAAGTTAATGGGACAATAATTATAATATTTAAAAAAGATCAACCGAAGCATGATAACATATTTTAGAAATACTATATTATAAATTTCGAATGCATAGCTTCGAAAATACGGTTAGAGCGTTGTTCTGCTGAGGGCAACACCTGAATTGATCCTTGGCCAATGAGGAAACAATTTTTTCGAAGATTACGATTCTTTATGGTGAACTTTTGGATTGCGAGAACTTATTAAATTCATCGAGACATTGTTCTGATATCACATATGGGTATCATAAAGCCAATTTCCTTGTAATTACTTCCAGCTTTCTGTTTATAGTATTGGCTGCATTGATCATTTTAATTATATGACAAAACGTTACCGCTATGGTCGCCTGGAAGCTTCCGTTGTTTAATTTCCTTCTTGTATCATCTTTTACACTATAATCTGAAGCAATAGTAATGTTAAGGTTTGTTCTTCTTGCTTTGCGATAGATTACTTTAAAACAGATAGGTAAACAAAAACCATTGTTTCCACTGGGTAAATTACCGAGTTCAAAAGTAGTATATGTATTAATCCAGGACAAGATCTACCCGGGTGCCAAATTTCATCCAAATCTGTTCAGTTGTTTTTGGGTTTATTTACGACAAATATTCAAACATTTTCACAAGTTTTTGCATAGTAAGAAGTAAGATGGTATGGGTCGAGACATTTCATTGCGTCTATAGACCATGTAAAAGAAAATACATTCGAATTGAGAACCTTCACCTTTTTTTGAAGTCGGTTAGCAAACAGGAAATATTAAAGTGTGCAGGAATATAAAACTAACATTATTCACAAGTAAAGTACAATTCAATTACATTATTTACTATTAAATAATTTGAATTGCAAGTTAAATTCATACGATTGGATAGACTACAAAAAAACATGATTTGCAGTTATATCGACGCCTCTGTTTCTTGCATGCTATTACTATTATTTGTTAAACTATTAAATAGCGGTCTTAACAACCATATAAGCGAGTATAATTGCTTATATATATTTTTTTGTAGTAAATCATCGAAATTTGTATCCGGGTGTAATATAATTTAATTTAGATTCGAGTTTTAGATAACTATAACATGCATAGAACTAGGAAAGAATAAATCATTTTCAAACTATTGGATGGCAAATGAAGAAATGAATCCGATATTATAGGAAAAGTCTCTTACTTTTGTCAACTTTTAGGAAAATCTATGTATTCCATCAGATACAAGCTTTTGCTCGCAGCTCCGCCTGTTAGAGCTTCCGGAATAAAAATGTCTTTATATCCGGAACAATATACATATATATTGTTCCGGATAAAAAGTATTCTATATCCTACTCAGGGTCTCAAACAATGTGCAAACTAAATTTTATTGCAATCCGTTTGGTAGTTATTGAGTTTATCCTATTCAGACACAAACGAGGCAAGGTACGTTGTTTTATAATACGTAAGGAGAAAGATCATTTATATTTCTGTCTATTCTAGACGTTCTATATAAACGTAGAAGTGGTAATAATAATATTATAATTTTTTTTTGTTGCAGACAGACAAAATGGATCTGGAATTTCGGAATTTAACGTACACTGTTCACAGCCGATTGTCTAAAGGTAAGTTACTGTTAATGAATATTGTTACTATTTTTAAACATTTTTATTAAAAGTATAGTAGGTAATATTTTAAAGTCGAATATATTTGTGTTTTTTTTTATTGCTTTTAAATGATGAGACGACCTTCGCGTGCGCTTGATAGTAAGCGATACGATAAACAATAGAAACACTATTTAACACCTTGAATTACAAAGTATTGTTTGGTATTCCACTGCGCTCGCCATCCTAAGACATGAGTTGTTAAGTCTTATTATGTCCAGTAGTTACATTGGCTACAGTGTCCTTCAAACCGGAACACAACAGTGAGTACACGCTGCTTGGCGGTAGAAATAGACATTGCGGTTGTACCTACCCAGGCGGACTCTTACATACTAGAAAAAGCGACACAAAACATTGCTCGAACCGGAATCGAATTCCGAACCTTCTGGTGTATATATTGACCAGTAGAATACAGGCTACCACCATAGCAAGAAACGAATAAAGGAAGAAACAAAATACGAATTAGTGTTATTTCAAAACATGTTTTGATACTAGACTATATAATTTGGGAATAATTGACATTTAACATACACGTGCAATGACCTATATTACAAATATTTAACACTGTTATAAACATTTTATTTGTTAACACCTTTTAAAAGTACAATATAAAGCATTTAACATAGCTATTGCGGCTTTTCACTTTTGAATGGAGCACTGAATTTTACTTAAAATGAATATTCCAGTGAAATGAACTTATAGAATTAACTTAATTTTTTTATTTGCTTAAATGTTATTTAATATAATTCGACCATGTTCTAGTTGACGCCAGCCTTTAACATGCAAATAAAATACATTCTGCAGAAATTTATGCAACACATTTCTAGCACTTTCTATTTATTCGGGGGCACAGTGTCTCTGGCAGATGACAGTATAAGTGGCGAAGTATAACGGTACTATTCATCTCATGTATAGGAAAGTTGAACAAGACGTGTTTGTATATTTAGAAATGCTTTTTGTAGCAATTTACTAGAGAATATACACGAAGGATGATAAGTTGAAGCGATCGCGGCTCAGAAACTTCTAGAAAGCCAGGGAATTGTGGAGCGTTGTTGGCTTTAAGATGAAAAATAGAGGGCAGAGGGGGGAAGGGTCTACCACTCTCTGTTCGTATGCATTGCAGTGGCAACGTGATGTGACAGTTTGCTATTACATTTCCTAAAGTTAAGAGCAGCAAGCTCTTGCAATAATATTGTAAATAAGAGTTTCCAGTTTACACTAGCGGCAATATTTCAATACTTCTGTAAACAGAAGCTGCTTCGAAATTTGACAAAAGTCAGCTTCCTTTGATTGTTATACGGCTAAAATTGGTTGCGGAATTCGACTTCTTTCTAATCTAAATCTCAAGGAGGAAATATTCGGAAGTTCCAAACACTAATTATTTCCTTGAAAGCAAGCGGTGCATTCAAATTCTTCTAGTATTAATTTATACATGTTGAAGATCACTTAATTCATTTCCTCGTTTGCAGACCCACGTCATAGTGACGTAGTCCTATGGTAATGACAATGATTACTTGTCGGCACGGTAACCCTCACGCGCGGCCTACTTTCACTAAACATTTCTGTACTTCTAGTTCTCTCATCTCTGACGACTGAGTCATGGCGTAAATGCATCAAATATGCATTAATAAATATCATAATGCATTACTGGTGGTAAGTCTCTCATATGTGAGAGTGTCCGCCTGAGTAGGTACCACTGCAATGTCTATTTCTGCCGCCAAGCAACAGTGTATCGTCATTGTTGTCGATGATCGTCTCAGGATGCCAAGCGCAGAGGAATACCAAATAATATTTTGTATTTCAAGGTGTTGGATGGTGTTTTTACTTATGGGCGGTCGTATCGCTTACCATCAGGCGAACGGCAAGCTACTCTCGTCTATGAAAGCAATAAAAAATAAAATTACAAATATTACATGATATATTTCACTCAAATTAAAAACATATTATAATCTAAATAATAGCAAAATAACTAATGCATAGGTCTTCTAGATGAATCGCGGAAAATGAATGAAGTACATGCACGGATTAATATATTAATATCCGGCATAGTAGGTAGATATATAATATGCAAACACTTTTATAACACAACAACACTAATCTACGACTAATAAATCAAAATAAAATCTTTACGCCTTTGTATAATTTCATAATATTCCCAAACCGGTCGTTGCCGTTATGTTCGCGTAATGGCTTACATAATAGTTATAATTAGGAACTGTTTTTTCTAATGAACAAAAAACATAGCTGACCTAACTAGATATATCATAGGTTTTTATTTACGAGATTAATTTGAGAAATAGAAAAAATATAGAATCTGACGTGGGTTAAAAAATATTTAAAACGCGATACTATCTCGTGCGCCGAGGTTCTGTATATTTTGTTTTTTTTTCTTATAAACCTTTTCGCTATTATTTTACTTCACGCTGGTATTATAAATACCAAAGGTAAGTGGGCGCATAAAGAGCTGGAAGGGTTTGGAAAAAAATTGGTTCATGGAAAGACCACCTTTTGGATTAATGTACATTTTGGGAATTTTATTTTGAGAATACTTTGTGACATGGGCGGAGCTGATAAAAAATTCTAGTAGTACATAAAAGAAAAAGTTATGGATCAAAGTCAAAGAGACAGGCAAGAAGGCACAGCTCCCTTATAATTTTCCAAAAACGCGACTCGTAAGTCGATTAATTTGGATGTTTGTGATGGAGAGACCAATGCGTCAGTCATGTGTTCATCATCATCAGCCTATATCTTTGTCCACTGCTGGACATAGGACTCCTCCAATATGCACCATTTTACCCTGTCTTCGGCCTGTCGCATTCAGTTCTTACCAGCGACCTTTCGCAGATCGTCACTCCACCTAGCTGGAGGGTGTCCTACACTACGTTTGCCGAGCCGTCATGTCATGTGTTAGTCTATCCAAATCGCAAGTAAACGAAGCGGAGTCGTGTCGTGTTTTTTGGCACAGTTTAAGTACACTAAAAACTTGACGTTGTTGTAGGCTCAGCAACACTGTTCCGTTGTTAATCTTTGGATTACGTCGAAAGATTACAAAGAACTACGTAGAAAAAGCGTTATAAATACCCAAGTATCGGTTTGGGGTTTTCCTTTCATCACAGTGACGTAATCATGATCTGTCTATTTGGTCTATAATTTGATAAATTACTTTTAAATAATATTGTATCCTTAAGCTGTGAAATTAACGTTTTTCGGTATTGAGTTTTTGATCGGTATATATATTTTACCACCGTATGTTTCATTCACTCGTTTGCCAGCTTATACAATTAAAAAGAAAAGCGTAATGTGCTGTATGAATATTACGTGAAATTTATAACATTGTGCTTGTAATATGCAAGCTGGTGGTAGGGAATATTTTATATTCGCCCGGATAGCGTTCACCGTACACAAGGTGCTAAAACCCGCCATAATGGCCTACGTAAGTGTGTCGCCTTCTGGGATCAGCCTGTGTATATTCGGTTCCAACAGGCCGCTATAATTGTGTCGACTGCCGAGGGGTAATCATCTTTCGTCAGTCAACATTCTATTGGATCCCACTCTACTTACCATCAAGTGCAGTGGGGTCATTAAAAAAAAAAAAATACAATTTCGTGTCAGCAAGGCAAGCATTTTAATTTTCTTCGAACACAGCTACAGAGACTGTGAAATATAATTAAACAAAAAAATGCTTATAATAGTTCGACCATTGTATATTTGAACTCCGATAAATTTACGCACAACATTACAATTAATTACCTCAAAACACTAAACCCTATGTTAAAATTTCAGTATTTGAGCGTTATAAAATTATTTTAGTTAATATTTATAAATATTATAACTTAAAAAGGGGGTCTTCTTTAATATCATTATACGTAGTATAAGATAATTACGCAACATTATTAGTTGTGGTAGTTTTACTAGTCTCTCATATGTGCGAGTACCCCTGTGGATGTACCACCGCAATGTCTATTTCTGCCGCCAAGCAGCAGCGTGTAATCACTGTTGTGTTCTGGTTTGAAGGACATTGTAGCCAGTGTAACTAATAGACATAATAAGACGTAACATCTCATGTCTCAGGATGTTGAGCGCAATGGAATACCAAAGAATACTGTGTAATTCAAGGTGTTGGATGGTGTTTCCACTGTTTATGGGCGGTCGTATTGCTGACCATCAGACTAACGGCAAGCTCGTCTCGTATTATCTCTCTCTCTTTAGTCGGCCCCTCATTACTGAGGGTCGTGATCCCATCCAAATTCATTCAGTAATCTTCTCCACGAGGCGCGATCTTTGGCTTGGTGCACCGCTACGCTCATTGGCATATTTAGGGAGTTGGCGAACTGGTCCGACCAGCGCTTCGGATTACGCCCTCTTGGTCGAAAAGAAAACCAGCCGTATGAAAGGGCCTGGCAAAACAATCATGTGGAAGTACGATGCATAAATGACATTTCCTTCAGGTCCATATCGCTCCAACCAATCTAAAAGTCTATTGTATGTAAATAAGACATCCTATGCAAATAATATGGAGGTGACATAGGTAACTCGTACTGCGACCCGACTTTTAAAATGATTATGGAACTAATTCTTTTTGTGTTATGGTTAATTAGTAAGAATATTTTTTTATAAGGTAGTGCGAACGAAGGCCCGGATCCTAACAAAGCTCACTGAACATGTTTTTGTTATTTTCTGTAGCGCAAAAACATAATACGATTTTTTGTTAGTATTCTATAATTTAATCAAAGGCTTATCTTTGTATTTTTTCATGAAACGATTTAATGAAGATATTAAAATCAGGTGGACCGTCATGGGAATGCCCTTAAGGCAAAGAAGATAACCAAATGACTCGATGACTTTTAATTGGTCTGATGGTAAACGACCGCCCAAAAACAGTAGCAACACTACACTAACTCTGGATTACAAAGCATAGCGTTCAGACCTTTTTTTATTACTTTATATTTGTTAACCTGGTAAGAGCCGGTTTATACAAACACACCGGACTTTTGGTTAAGCATTTCAAATACTCGTAATCCTTGAAAATTAAGCGATCATTCTGAGGGCAACCCACAAACGGGTTATGATCCTCGACCTAGGACGGTCACTGGGAGAGGAGGAAACTTTAACAATTATATAGTGTATACACTGAGCCATTTCTTACATACCATAATATCTAGTAATCAATGTCTACAGTTTAAATCGGAACACTACAGCTGATGTGCTTGACAATAGAAGAGAAATTACGCTGATATCTTTCCTGCCGGACCCTCACATATGACAGACTAATTTGCCATTCATAAGCGAAGAGTGCTTTTAATATATTATGAACAGCTCTTAGACTGAATTGTTTCATCCATGGTAAATAAGTTAAGACTCTTGTACTGGCGAATTGCAAGCGAATTCACAACGCACTCTTCTAGTATGAAACCATTATCTTTAATTGACCACGGTTAAAATAACACGGTTTTAAACTTTAATTGTTGCCCAGTGATCCGTAATTATTGATGTCAAGTTTATTAATTGATCTTTAATTAAGAGTCTGAGTAAACGGCCTTGAGTATTCGTTTCGCATATTTCTGCGCACGAGTTCCGACGGAAAAAGCAAAGATTTACAAATAACTTATTAAAAAAAAATTTTTGTTCATTTGGAAATTTAAACTACCAAAATATTCCTTATTAAATTATAGATAGTTTTGGTTGCCAATTAAAATAATGTGTATTTTAAAAGGATTAACCAACAATTTTAGTGCCAACTTTATTGTCAAATTGATGATCCATTATCCATATTATAAATACAAAACTACCCAAGTTAAGATAACATATTGTAGAAATATGATTATTTTTTTTTCTATACCTTTTATAAAATCGAGTAAATAGCTTCTAAAAATTCGATTAGCGCACTCTTTTCATGTAGGAAGCATCTTAATAATGAAAATTATGGGCATTTTGAGTTAAATCATTCTTCGTACACATTTTGTTCAACCAAGAATAAGTAAGCGAACATTTCCAAATTGTGATGATATATTATTAAAATTATATTATGGCTTGAAAGATCGAATTAAATAAATAGTTAAAAAAATGATCGCCTTATCTATAGTAGCTTTTGGCTGTGGTTCAGTCCGCGGGAAAAAGTTTTTCCGAGCTTAATATTTTCCCGGGGTAATAAATCGCTATGACAAAGGAGCAATGTAGTTTCCTATTAGTGTAAAAAAATCAAAATCGGTATAATAGTTCCTGAGATCAGCGCGTTCAAACAAAAAAAGTCTTCAGCTTTATATTTAAGTATAGATTTTGCCACCACAATTTACATCTCAAACATAGGCACGCACTATTTGTTATATGAACACACTTTCTAGAGCGTAAAGTAGTATGTATTCTCAACATTCTATTGTTCAAACTGTTTTGTCATTAATACGACAGTAATTTGCGATTTTATACCGACAATTTAATCGCTATTGTCATTTAATACAGGCGCCATTACCACGTGTGGGATATTTTTTAATCATTGCGGATATCGTTCTTTGTTTAAATTTTTTAGAAACACACTGTATTTAATTGAATCAAGAGTCAAAATAGTTTCCAATTACAACGTAATTAAAGTTCATGTAACTGTGTATATATATATACTAGCTTTTGCCCGCGGCTCCGCCCGCGTTAGAAAGTTTTTCGGGCTAAAGTATTCCGTTATACGCTGTAGTTTCCCGGGAGCCTATGTTCTTCCCAGGGTCTCAAACTGTCTCCATAACAAATTTCATCTTAATATGTTGGGTAGTTTTTGAGTTTAACACGTTCAGACAGTCGGATGCAGCGGGGGACTTTGTTTTTTAATATATTTTTGTAGAACTTTTTAAGAGGAACAATCCCGTCATACATCATTGTTGCATAACTTTAACTGTTTACGCAGCGCACGCAACGGAAGCCCTCAAAACTAATCAATTTTCTCCGTTTTTGCAACATGTTTCATTACTGCTTCGCTCCCATTGGTCATAGCTTGATGATATATACCCTATAGCATTTCAAAAACAGAGTGCTATCCAACACAAAAATATTTTTTTCAGTTCGATCTGATAGTTCCTGAGATTAGCCATTACTGCTCCGCTCCTATTGGTCATAGCGTGATGATATATAGCCCATAGTACTCCACGAACAAAGAACTATCCAACACAAAAATATTTTTTCAGTTTGAACCGGTAGTTCCTGAGATTAGCCATTACTGCCCGCTCGTATTGGTCATAGCGTGATGATATATAGCCTATAGCACTACACGAATAAAGAGCTATCCAACACAAAAATAATTTTTCAGTTCGAACCGGTAGTTCCTGAGATTAGTCATTACTGCTCCGCTCCTATTGGTCATAGCGTGATGATATATAGCCTATAGCACTACACGAATAAAGAGCTATCCAACGCAAAAAGAATTTTTCAGTTTGAACCGGTAGTTCCTGAGATTAGCCATTACTGCTCCGCTCCTATTGGGTATAGCGTGATGATATATAGCCTATAGCACTCCACGAACAAAGGGCTATCCAACGCAAAAAAGATTTTTTCAGTTTGGACCGGTAGTTCCTGAGATTAGCCATTACTGCTCCGCTCCCATTGGGTATAGCGTGATGATATATAGCCTATAGCACTCCACGAACAAAGGGCTATCTAACGCAAAAAGAATTTTTCAATTTGGACTGGTAGTTCCTGAGATTAGCGCGTTCAAACAAACAAACAAACAAACAAACAAACTCTTCAGCTTTATATAATAGTAATAGATATATATATATATATATATATATATATATATATATATATATATATATATATATATATATATAAATGAATCCCTATTTCCCTTGGTCACGCCATCGCGCGTGAACGGCTGGACCGATTTCACTCTTTTTTTTGTTAGGTTTCTTATTGTCAGGAGGAGGATCTTATGAAAGAAAAAATTAAGGAAGTTGAGCGGAACCTTAGAAAATTTAAGAAAAGTTAATTTCAGCTATTGACAGAATGCGCGCTGCAAATTCATAGTTGACAGGACATCGTCTGTCGGGTCAACTAGTTCATGAATAATTATTGAGTTTTATATTTAACCTATAAATTAAGTAGAATGGCAAATGTTTACTTTAAGTATTGTTAGCAGGTTTTACTTTAAGTATTGTTTTCCTTTGTTTATTACAAAAACGATTAAATTTGTTTTAGTTATTTAAAAGCGCATCGGGGTGTAGACCGACAATTATTTTGTCTTAATGTATAAAAAAAAAATTAAAATAATCGCAAAAAAATTTAGGGACATTTATAACATAAAATAAAGACATCATAACATGCGAGCATTGTTTAATTGTAATCATAACATTAATTATTTTGATAATGATTTTTTATC
The DNA here is from genome assembly GCF_014839805.1 of Manduca sexta. NCBI lineage: Eukaryota > Metazoa > Arthropoda > Insecta > Lepidoptera > Sphingidae > Manduca > Manduca sexta. Next base: position 93,118 of record NW_023595253.1, on the reverse strand, counting down.
CGTCCTTGAATGTTATAACCACTTCTATAGTATAGAGGTATAGTATCCATACATACCTATAGGTATTATAAAACAAAGTGCCCTTCTCTGTCTGTATGTCATCGATTTTCTCAAAATCTACTGAACGGATTTTTATGAAACTTAGCATGGAGATAGTTTAACGCTCTGGGAAGGTTATAGGCTACTTTATGTCCCGGTAAAATATATAGCGGGACTTTTACCTCGGACAACTCCTTCACGCAGGCGAAGCCGCGAACAAAAGCTTGTTAAAGATAAACGAATCAGGATGTTCATTTGTGATGAACAATCTTTGTACCCCTTTTTAAGCACATTGCGCGCACGCAGTTTTGTGAGATTTGACATAATTAAAGATAAATAAATAATAAACGTCAAACTTAAGAATGTCTGAAACGTAATGAATTACGTTCGAATTTCGACCTTTGGGTCACCTCAAATTAAAATTAAATGTTTACGTTTTATCAACCTATCGTGGGATAATTGGCAGGCCTTATAATAAATGTTTTACATTATAATGTTCTCCTCTACGTCTTGTTTGAATAATTTATATGAACAAAATTTATGCCTTATTTTTGCTTACGTATATTTTTTTATTTGATTTTTTTATTAAAGTTTTTGAATTAAATAAATCATAGATCTAAGATTTATTTATTTAAATATGACGCAAATTTGAATAACGAACCTTAGTAAAGCAATTACTACGCCTATGTTATTGAGATGTTGGATTTGAAGACTCATTATGTCCAATATTTGCATTTTGCATTATAATGGTCTTTAAGAAGGATCATAGCTCTATCCTCACACTGTTATCTGACCGATATATATACATAATAGGCAACATATGTAAAATATTTTCATTTCGTCACGTAAAAAATTTTGGTATAGCATCGGTTATAGTTATCAGTATAGCATTACTGACAGCAACACTATTTTATTATAACTCATTATTATATCCTAGCTGTTATATTATAAGACATAGTCATTACCATTTAGAATTCAAATTTGAATTCGCATCACGTTGGATTCTCTCATATTACTAAGAACTGTTGTTGTCCTGCCGGCTGGAAAAATAATTGAAAACCCTATTGATCACTTCAATATTACCTACTACTAGCTTCGACAGACAATCTCTTAGAAAAGAGATATAATCCTAAAACCCGAGTACAGCGCCACCTACCGCGTCTAATAGCGCGAACGTTCAAACGCGCTAGGTAAATTTTTTTAAGTTTTTCTGCATCATTTTCTTATTTTTTTTCCTTAAGAACCTTCTACAAAGTATAAGGAAATTTAAAAAAATATGAATGAAATCAGTCATGTGGCTCTCAAGTTATGAAGTGACCAAGGGAAATAGATAGCTATGTTTATATACATTTTTTACCAGATATCTCGCGGTTCCATCTGCGTATAAATCTTCTTGGAATAAAAGTCGGAGTGGTGCATCTCTTACGGACATAAAGATACTCTAATAATCTTTAAATAGACATTGTATAAGTCTGTTTTACAATATTTTGTTTTGGTGTGTCCAAAGTTAAATGTCACTCAACATAGTAAAAAACATTGACTGACTATTACAGACGTATATAATGATAATTTCACTCTCAGTGTAGAAGACAAAGTAACAAACTGTAAACTTTGGAATGAACTTCTTGCATCGGTGTTCCCTAAGTGCTAAGACTTGTCCTCTAAACGAGGCTTAAAAAGAATGCTCTCCTCGTTGTACCTCGGCTTGACTGTGCCTCTGGCTTTGCAAAGGCAAGAGCAAATTAAAAAAAACATACTAATTTAATAACAGGTGGCGTATTGGCCGAAGTCGGATATAATTCAAGAGGCCACAGGTTAGATCCCCACAGGGCCACACCCATACAAATATTTGTAACACTCGCAAATATTTGTTTCGTGTCTGGGTCTCGCAGGTGTCTCATGTTACAAAATTACTATTTTATAGTGTTATGACTAAGTGTTATTGTATGTTTGACTACGTGGCGCTCGCGGATTCGCCCGACAGTAGCCTTTCTTGCTACAAAAATCCTTACATCAATGTAATAATCAAAACGTCTAATAGAAACATGATAAACTTCAAATACTTACCTCGGAATACAATTAACGGGATCTAGTCTATATGATGATGAAGAACTAGTCTATGCGTGTGGCAAAATCCAAATCCATCGAGCGGGTACTGTGTTTACTTCTTACAAACATACAAACATTGTTACAAACATTGGCGTGTATTGGTAATATATCATAAGATCAAACTCTGTGTCCTGAGCTTTTGTCTCCATTGTGGACCTTTATAAATTATAAAAATAATCATATGGTACCCATTATGGTAGAATGATACAAGAAAGTGATTACATATATAATTTATACGTCTTATCTAACATTGGAAGGACAATCAATTTGTCCGTATGGGTAGGTCAGTAATGATATCTATAGCATTCATAAATTACATATTTATTAAGTCCCCTTTATGATGATAAAGATAGTATACGTGTAAAATGCATTATAATGTACTTTATAGTTCGCGAATTACTTTAATTTCATTAGGTTTTCTCAGTGGCGGTGGAAGTCAACAGGCGTGATTAAAATAATTTAAAAAACAGACAGCCCTGTTTTATATATTGTCCCACTGCTGGGCACGGGCCTCCTCTACTATTGAGCGCGATTAGGCCTTAGCCCACCACGTTTGCCTCGTGCGGATTGCCAGGATTCACATACCCTCAAAACCCTTATACACAACTTCTCTGGTATGCAGGTTTCCTCGCGATGTTTTCCTTCACCGTTAAAGCAACCGATAATTCACAAATTCATTCATAATCTAAGTCAAATGTTTTCTTTGTTGCCCTGAATCAACAAGGAAATGGCAAAATAGCATATGAAAGAAGATAGAGGATCACATTGTTCAAAATTTAAAAAATCAAAATAAAATTAAAAAAAAACCTTGTTTAAAATAAAAAAATCTCAAGCTAAATATCTCTGTCAACAAGTAAATAACTTCTAAACCTTTGTTTATAAGCTCGAGTCGTCAATTAGGAATTTTTCATTGTTAAAAGTAATCAATGACGACAAACAATTGTTATGTCATTCTGATTCTAGTTATTATAACAAATAAATTATGACACCATAATTTATATGTTAAACTATCTGGCAAGATAAATAATTGATGTGTTTGCTCTCACATAAATTATGTCAAGCTCCGGTATTCTGATGTTATCATTTCAAGTCAAATATGAATGTTGTTCGATAGAAATCGATTAATATCGCAGTACGTACCTATATCGAATGAAAATTTATATTTCTGGTTAATTTTCATTTATTGTACCTAAACGTTTAATTGAATTATTCATATTTAACTATCGATATGTTTTTCTTCTGTTTTAATTTTAACTTTATGCGAACTATTGATTAATGCTTTTATAGTATGTAGGGCATAAATCTTAGGTTATAAATGTAAAAGATTTATTGATCGATAGTGATGGTTTATTATTGGGTGGTTAAGTCACTATGCTTAATGTCAAGAGATAATTTATTCAATACAAATAAGCCGTACCCACAGACATTAACAAATTAGTTTGTATTTATTGTTTTCCTCATCGAATTTACCATTGTGTTCGCCTCTGAGTCCCTGATATTTAATGTTGTTTAAATTATCTTTTATTTGCCTTTGATGAGGAATTTTATTTGTCTGTTTATAAATCCGATTTGCAGTTCTTCCAAAATTTATGTTTTGGTTTTGAATCAATGCTTAATAATATAAAAATATATATATTTTACTATCTATGGTTTATTGTGTTTCCGCCCGCGTATAAAAAGTTTTTCGTGATGAAAATCTTGCTATATATTTTGTCGGGATAAAAGTAGCCTTTGTGCTATTCCAGACTATAATATATCTTACAACCACACCTATATCCCCGTACCCCAATCAGAGATGCAACCAGGGCACTCAATTTTTGACTGTGTGTACCGTCCCATGATGTGATAGGGGGTGAGCCTATCGCTATATGGGGTATTAATTCCAGAGTCCGGGCTGAAATTGAGGTGAAAAATAAAATCACTTTACCCGCACTGGGATTCGAACCCAGGACCTCAGCGCGGTAGTCGTACTCGTACCGTGTACTATTACAAACTTAAATGTTTTTATCCTCTTAATATTTATATTTATGCAATTACAAATAAACGTCAATCATTCATAATTTAGTTTTGAAAATGAAACGCTTACAACTCTACATTTTTAATGTTATGAGTTTGTCTTTGTTATTTTGGAAATAAGGTTCATTGACCTACCCTCCTCTGTGACCGTAGAATGTTTATTGACCTACCCTTCTCTGTGATTCGTAGGTGTCGTTTAGGTATTTTGCAAAATAAAAAAAAACAGGTATGGTGTCATAGAATAGGTATAACCGAGACATCTTTCAAGTTTCATGGTACAGATGATACAAAATGGTGGAAACGAGATATCAATATAATTGTTATAATACAGAAAATTGCTTCGACTAAATTCGTATTTTTTTAGCCAGGAAATCTTATGCGGGCAAAGCCGTTAGCAGGTGCTAGTACATAATAGATCACACATTTTATAATATCAATTGTTATAAAACAGTTATTTATTTAATACAAACCCGGAGAGGAAAATCATATGCAAAATTATTATTGAGTGTTAAATGCTAATATTATGATGTAAGTTATTGCTAAACGCTTAGTCATACTAACATTTAATAAGGTAGGTCTTTGTGTCTGTTACATAGATTTAAACTTGATCTAAAAATAATGAACAGAATTACTTAATTAAAAATTTGTAACATTTTAATATGTAATCGTCAGTTATGTTGAATTATAAGAAATGCTTTAGATTTATTAAAGTATTTTGTGATAGGCGGCGATAGCATATACAGAAAAGAATAAAGAAATTTATTGTTAATAAAAAAAACAAAAACCTAAATAACATAAGCAATGCAACAGCAATGGGCCCCCCATTCAGCTATATACTGCGGTACCACGTATACAATACTGCAGCGCTAGTTTCCAATGAGTAGCCAATGTGATCTAAAGACACTGAAGGAATACAGTTAAACTTAATACCTAAAAAAACTTTTTAACAAAATAATATATCGCCTTCAAAATCAACTAAAAACAAAAAAAAAATTACATTGCCTATAATTATATACTGGTTACCAATTTTGGAGTCGGTGCCTAATGAAAATCAAACATTGTTTTCGTACATTTATTAATATATTTATTTAGCTAACAAGCAATTTAAATGACTTATGTTTAAGTATATGGCACCATACGAGAAGTACCAGCTTACGAAAAAAAAGATTCATCAAAATCACTTTACCCAGTCAAAAGTTCTGAGGTAACAATCATTAAAATAAAATTTTCGAATTGAGAACCTCCTCCTTTTTTAGTAATCGGTTGAAAACAATAAATCATATCAAATCTCATAACTGATAGTGACTAATTCTCATCAATATATCCGTCTTCGTAGAAACAACGAAAAATAATAACATTATTTAACTGGACCTAATTTTGACGACGCAATTTATTAAGAACTATAATAATCTGAAAAAATCAATAACAACAAACATACTTAAGATTATTTCGACCTCTTGACTGTCCCTTAAAGTTCTTATAAGTTCGAACAGGAGTGAGTTATTATTGTAGTAATTCTTATTTAATACGAATTTCTGTTCGTTTTCCGCTTGAATTTATTAATGCACGGGTTTTCATTTTATGATAACTCGGAAAGAATTTTTGTATACTGTATGGTGTAAAGAGCAATTAATATGCTTGAAAATTGGTAACAACCTTTTTAAAATTATAAGGATTAATATCATATATGTCTAAGTAGCTTCTGATTACCACATTACATGTGACCATTTTTTAAAACAAATGCGCATAACAAGGATAATTCCTTGCCATGCCATCGCGAATGTTTAAAGAAACAATTCCACCATTGATTGTTTTGTTATATCTCAAAGGGATTTTATATAATGTTTTGTTATATCTTAGGCAACGCTTTTAATCACCAAGTCACCTTGATTTTTTTTGACATCTTTAACAATCATCGTCATGTTTCAATCAATTTATTATTAATGAATTATATACATAAAACTCCCTCAAGAAGTACTCCATCTATTGATGAAAATTGTACAAATATCTGTTCGATAGGTTTTGGGTAGTTCAGCCAAAGGCGGCAGAGTTTGTTTTATAATAATACCAGCTCGCGATTTTGCACGCATGCAAGAATTGATCAAGAATTAAAGTTTCGCTTTCTACTTTTCTAAGATAAAAAGTAGCCTACGTCGTTCCCAGAGTCTCAAGCTATGTGTATACAAAATTTAATCAAAAACTGTTCAGTATTTTCTAAGTTTATCGCATTCAGACAGACACGGCGTCGGACTTTTTGTTCTAATAGGTATGAATAATGGGGATGGTAAATTTATGATTAATTATACAAGACCTACAAGTATGAAGTAGTCCTGGATATCCTTAACCCATTTAACTTGAGTGACAGCTAGAAACTGCTGCTATTTGTATTGCCTTAGGTCATGTTTGACGCCAGACAAAGACTATCGCTGGCGGCTAGACAGAATAATTGACCATTAACGTTTCATATTTATTTATCTATATATTTAATCGACAAGTGCTTATAAATTATGTAGTCTTTGTATTAAATAACTTGCATATATATCCGTTATTATTTATACACAATAGTGCAATTAATTTTAGTATGAAAATATATATTATTTAAAACACCTCTTCGGGACCTAACTTCTAATCGAATATAATATAGAGCATCCAAATATAAAAGTCAAACTTCTAAATAAATAATAAACAAAACAATGCATTTAGCAATAACTGTCCTAGAGGTTAACTTTACTTTTACACTGTGAAACAGACTTACTCATATTCAAGAATTGCGAGCGCCTAAAGTACTCACCCAAAATTCCGGTGTGTTTGAATAAGCCGACCCTTGTGAGGCTAACAAATGTAATTCATGTTAAAAAAAAAATACTCATATAAAATCGAAACAATTTATTTATAATCGGTATGATACTTGTGGAGAATCTATACTCTAGTAATATTGGAGCAAGCTATTTTTAAAATTGAATCAATCTTCAGTCGAAACGTCTTTAAAAGTATAAGTCCGGGACGAGACGCAAGCCGCAAATAACACTAGTAATTTATATGAAAATGATTCCGGAAAACGCGATAATCAACACCAGTGGTGATGCGGATCGCAAGGCGCTCATACTATGCAATGTTCATAGAATCCGTACTAAAGTAAAAATAGAAAAATATAAATCTTATTCACATCAAATAGTCCAGATACTCGATAATGATTTAAACAATAAATAATTCACAGCCTTTTATTTTTTTTAAAGTCAACAGGTAAATTATCAGTTTAGAATAGGTTAAAATGTCTAAAAAAAATGCGGCATTCGCAGCATCTTGGAACAGAAAAGTCTGCAACCGCAGGTGGCGCAGCAACTCACGGCTGCGGTCAGTGGCTTATATTCGACTTGTACCTTAAATCTTGTCACCTTTTGTAGCCATAAAATCTATTTGAAGTATACATAAATAGTGCATTCTGAAGGTAAAGCTAACAGATGCCTTCGTTGACTATTTTTATTCTACTTTATTCATGTTTTTGTTTTGACTGCCCTAGTGGTGTAGTTGTAATTGTACACGGTATGAGTACGACTACCGCGCTGAGGTCTTGGGTTCGAATCCCGGTTCGGGCTAAAATAATTGTAACTGGGTTTTTTCCAGCTCGCAGCTCGGAGTCAGGAAGTTAGCGGTGACATACCCCCGTGCCTCTGAAAGCACGTAAAGCAGTTGGTCCTGCGCCTGATTTCTCTCCGGTCATGTCGGATTTCTGTTTCACCGAACTATGTGAGGGAAGGAATAGAGAGTGCACCTGTGTATTGCACACACACTTGTGCACTATATTATCTCCTGCGTAACTGGTTGATCTAAGCTGAGATTAGCCGTCGTGGCCGAAATGCGGTTAGGAAAAAATAAATCAATGTTAAGGACAAAAATCAATGTTACAAGGACCCTGTTGAATAAGGCGGTCTGAAGTGGAGCATAAGTATAAAACTAACACAATTATTTTCCTTGTATGGGTGTAATAGAAACAACTGTAGATGGCATTGGAGTACTTTGAGCAATTAATGTCTTCTTTGGAGATTTAAAATAATTCAGCTAATATGTTACTACTTCCTTTTCTACACTTGTAAGTAGTTTTGTATTGAGCAGTGAAACAAGCGAAGTCCGCAAATAATATTCATAAGTTAAGTTCTCTAATAAATTTAATGATATTATTTCAATACTTCTAATTATCAGGATTCTGTCACTCATTCTCATTGCCGATCGAAAGCTGAATAGTTACAGCAAAATTAAAAATGCACAATATAATCTATAGCCATTGAATAGGTCGGGGGCCAGTCAAGCCTCTGGTTTTTTAGACCTTGTTTGAACGATAGGTGGTCAGTATCATTTATAAACATCGACTATGGTACGAGCTGGCCAAGCCGGTATTGATATGTTTTTTAAAAATCTTGTTTGAAGGACAGGACAGCGTCGACTTACAGTTGAATGACATCTGCACTTTTCAATAGCAGACGCTACGAAGTTAAACGGAGAATTACGCTTTATTGCGGTCATGATATTGTATTCTCAGTAATCATCAATTTCAAGGAATCATGAGTCAGGGTGAAGGGAAACCGGCTTAACATAGGTGACCCGACTTATTTCCTTTTTTTTTAACATGCAACCACATCGTGTAAAAATTATCCTCCAAATGTACATACCAGAGGGTATATACCATTTGTTTTTTTTGTTGTTTGCGAGTTTTAAAAAATGTTGCAAGGCCATTTTTATTATGATAAATATATTGCGTTTTATTTACAAAATATACTTACGTCTTAAAAAAAGATAGCATCATTTGAATCAACTCAAATATGTTTAAATATCCTTTAAAATCAAAGAGTCATTTTCATTTTTGAGATAGTTGGTAGCGCTTGTTATCATCGGTGATTATCCCTCTTCCTAAGCTTAAATTATGCCTAGAAATTAAAACAAGGACACAATATGCTGTGCAGCAACATCGAGACATTGCCTCCGGCTCTGTATTATACCCTCCGTATCACGGTGAATGCTCTGAAGAATTTTTTTAATCCTTTTCTTCAACCAACACACAACAGTCCTTCAACAGAACCAGGTGCTGGCTTGCGAAAGCACATTTTCGTGCTCTTTTTCAACCCAGGACGAACCAAAACGAGTAGTAATTTATATTTCTGGCACGCCGTTGTGCTATGGAACAGTTTGCCAGCATACGCGTTCCCTCCTTTCTACAACTTTGGGTGCTTCAAGCGGAACGTGAAGAAGCAATTAAGCTGACCGGAATAACTGCGCCGACCGTCCGGAGATGTTTACCTCTTGGCGGTGGACTTGTTTTTGGGCATCTTTAATGAGGCGCAATAAGCCCACGTTGCCATGCCTTCTATCAAAAAAATAAAAATATTCGTACCTTATAGATTCCAGTATTCCTTCACAGCGTTTGCCTTCTACAACCAATATTAATCCAATAATTTATAATGCTGTAATACACATAATGTATGGATTCAATAAGCTAAAAACCTGGCCAAAGTAATTTAACAAAGGAGTTTCGTCATCAAATGCCTCACGACACATCAACGTACTTTGTACTCGGACGGGAATTTTCCTATTAATTGAATATCTATTTAGCACGCATGTTGTTTATAATTAGAAGAAAAACGCTTATCGGCTATTGAATAACTTCAGCATGAATAAACGTAGGTTTGTTTTGATACGAAATGACGACTTAATTTAATGTTTATTTGCATGAATATGCGTCTTTAAAGTGGGAGGAATAAGTAATTAGCGCAAGCACAATATGACGAATCACGATTATTTAAAATAATATTTCTAGAATAGGATCCAAAAACTAAGGTGTATTTTTCAAATCAAAAATGTTTTTATAATTGGGAATTGCTCAGTATTTTATATTGTAGAAAGTTACACACACGTTTTAATCCTTGAAGGGGTAAGCAGAGGCACAACTAGCGCACCCACTTTTCGCCGTGGGTGTTCCGCACCATAATGTGATAGAGGGCGAGCCTATCGCCATATCGGGCATAAATTCCAAAAACCAATTTCAAAATATAAAAAGCTATGATATCATTATTATAGCTATTGAAATATCTATCATAATACTCTTAAATTAAAGCAAGTCATCTCACATTACAAATCGAGGGAACAAGTTTTTAGTTTAATGAGATTTAAACGAATAATTGCAAATCATTTATGTTACAAATACATAGCAAAAAACCTGCATATCCTTGTGCTGGGACTGCCGAGTGTTTTTGCGACTTATAATACTTAACTTCCGATTTGAATCAATTTTTTAACATCAATAATTATTAATTTTTTTTACCATAAAACACCTACTTAATTTGTTTCTTTCAATTTCATGCGGAATGTTTTGCGTGATGCTTATACAAACATATTAGAGAGACAAAAATTAAAAAATCTATTGTTTGGATCCTGTTGCTCTAATAAAGAACCCCACATTCATTTTTATTCAATATCAAAAATAAGTCATTCATATGAGTCCTAGTAATAGGATATTTGGATTCATCCCGATAGCGACCGATGTACTTAAATTGTATACCTTCAATAGCGGCTCACGTAACTGTGTCTCGTTTTGGGATCAGCCTGTGCATATCCGATTTTAAACAGGCCGGCATAACTGTGTCAACTGGCGAGAGGTAATCAACTCACGTCAGTCGACCCTCTATATGCACCCTACTCCACTTACTGTCGGAAGGGTCACTTTCCCGTGTCCGTTTAGCAATCGTTGACAAACCTTAAGGCGATACCTCAAGGTCCATTTTCATACATTTTGTTTCACCTTTAATCTGGGTAACTAAACAAGTAGTAGTGATTCTCGCAGTTGAAGAAAAACGTAAAATAATCATGGATATTTCTGCCTTTAAAATTTCGTCATATTAAATTTTAAAGGCCGAAATATCCATGATTATTAATTATTTTTACGTTTTTCTTCAACTGCGAGAACTAATCACTAACTAGACGTGAATTTAAATTCTTTACTTGCCAATACTTGTTTAGTTACCCAGATTAAAGGTGAAACAAAATGTATGAAAATGGACCTTGAGGTATCGCCTTAACCTTTTTTAATCTCAAAATTTGTCATTGACTTTTAACCAACAATTTATTAAGGCATCCATATAGGTTTTAATGCACTTTGATTTATTTTATTTCCGTATAATTGAAACTTGCCAACTTGAATGTTGGCATTTTCATTGTATTTATACTTATTTAAGAAGGAAAGGTCATAATTAACATTTTGAGTCAGTAACTCGGTGTTCTTTTGTTTGTTTTTTTAGTATTGGAGACTGATGGAATGATACTACTGGCGTATATCTAGAGGAAACATATCGACGTTGGCCTAAATAGAAACAAGTTCGTTTGTTCATTTTATTTGTTGTTAATTATTAAAAATACTCAATATTATTGAATGATGTATGTAGGGCTGTTGGTGTACGTATACCTTATTACAAATAAATAAATATTAATTTCTAACAGTATGTAATTTTTTTTATGAATTCGTATATTATAAAGTAATCTCACTGCAGTCTGTACCTTGTGGTAGAAGAGTGGGGTTTAGATAGAGTTGAATGATGAGAGATGTTTATCCCTCCACAGTCGGTATGATTATGCCGGCTTGTTGGAAATTGGATGAATTCCTCCTAATTAATAGTCTTGATGGCCAATCACAACGGAGGAGATATCAGAGTGCATAATACATGTGTGCGCAATACACGGGCACTCTATGTTTCTTCACTCATATCGTCCGTTGAAACGGCAATCCGACATGACCGGAGAGAGATTAGGCGCAGGACCAATGGGTTTACCAAATTGTAATCGGATTTGTACATGAAAAACCTAACGTGACATACGTGGACTACTGTTAAATGAGTATTTTAATTATAATTTAATAAGATGCAATGAAAACATTCGTATTATGTTTTTTGCTTAAATGTGAACCTTCATTAGAGTTTTAGATCAAAAATTAACTTTTGGTACCAAATTTTTCTTATCCAATGAGTGAAAGATTTCTTAACTTTATTTTAAAACGTTTGTAATGATTTTTTGTATGCAGTCTTAGGCTTACTATTACTATAATATAAAGTTTATGATAATGTTTGGATGTTTGATAGACGGAAACGCAAAGATAGCAAAACCGATTTGGATGAAATATTTAAATGACTATGTATTGCATTAACACATTGCCTACTTTTTATTCCAATAATTTGCTCTCATGAAAAAAAAACGCCATATTTTAATTTATTTTTTAAATAAATGGCGCTGGCGCCGTATGCGTGTGCGCCGCCGGTGTTTTACGGACCTTTGTAACAGGAAAGGTTTTTATTGCGGATGAAGTCGCGAGCGACACCTTGTAGAATATAAAAAAATGAAGGCACGTGATAATCTTAGTATTCATTATAATTATTGTGATGGATAATATAATGTTGCTGATAAACACAGTTAGTAATTATATATTTAAGATAACATTATCTTAATGATAAAGTAATTATACTCATTATTTGTGTTAGATAATGGGATTAAAACATTGTATTTTTTTATAGGCATAATTTGATATTTTATTTATTTAAGCCTTTATTGCCGATACTAAACAAACATACTGAAAATAACATGTTATTTTAACTTAAAATGTAACATAGGATTTCCGGTTCATTGATCAGCGTGTACACGTAGGTCTCTTTCAGTTAATTTGATATTATTTTGATTTAATTTATTGTGTCGACTCTTGGAGTAGAGGGTACAATTTCTGTTCATCTCCGCCCATTCTAAAAGGCGATTCCTATTCGTTCCACACATCCCTCCCTCAAATATTTCGTCCCAAATCTCCTTTGGGACCTGCGCATTTCAGTACTCGGGTAGAAAAAAAAAATCCTTTTCCCCTGTTGTGGACTGCAGATACGCCAATAAAAAAAAACCTAACTCTACCTACTAAGTAAGATCTTCCATTATACTAGGTGGAATCAGAAATGTATAACGGATGGGAACATTTAATTCAAAAACTAAACTTTACTATATTTACTACTATACTTAAGTCGCAAATTAAATTGCAATAGCAAGGCACTTCACGGTGGTGATTCTCTTAAAAAAACAAGTTCGAGCTTCCGATTCTCATACATTTAAGTTAACCGTTAGTATGGTTACCTCTATTTGTTATTCGATTTACTATTTGAAGTTTGCATGCGTGGATGTTTATGCCCCAGAACAATGACATGCATGCTTGTCATTGTTGTGAGGTTCACGCTGTGGTTTTTTAGTTCCAAAAACGCACGACGAGCGCTGTTAAATTTTCCATACAATTTATTACACAAAACGATAACGTAGTACACTAATGCGTAAATTCTAGGTGTATTGAATTATTGCAGTATCCCGTTCGATTTACACGACTATCATTTTTCGTCAGCGTCATGATCTTGAGCATATCGTTTTGCGAATGCTTACATTAACATTTTCGGCCCAGTGCGCTCAAAATTCGACAAAAAACACGATACGACTTCGTGTCTTTTTATTGTGATTGGTTGAAGGACTCACACGTGACTGGCGCATTGGTCACTCGACCAATCACAGACGTCAAAATTACACGACATCGATTTATTAGCCGCGTGATTTTGGGACATTCTTAGAGGGCAGCAATATTTTAAAAGGATTTTTTTTTTATTAGAACGAACAAAAAATCTAAATACTGTAATATTGCATTTTTATGACAATATAATTCCGTAAATGCGCCATTTGCGAACTAATAAAATATTTATGGTTATGGCCTGTTGTTCGAAAAATCGATATAGAATATTACCGGTATATCATTGAAGGGTAACCAGTGGAAGATAGATTTTATTTGGCTTTCTGTAATAAGCCTAAACTTACAATAAATCTTTCTTTTTCTTTGTTATTTGAAATTAAGTAATATTAAGATGATATTAAGTAGTTTCCTACATCTTCAAAGATCTTTTTGATACAAACACACATCACACCTTTATCTCTGAAAGGTTAGGCAGAGGTACAACCGGGGAAGCCACTTTTTGCTACGTGTGTTCCATGATCCATCTCATGATGCGATAGGGGGCGAGCCTATCGCCACATAGGCCACAAATTTCAAAATCAGCACCAGACTGAGCAGAAAGCCCGATATCACTGCCCAACCTGGGTTTCGAACCCCGAAACTTAATAGGTGTAACGCGTGTGCAATACAAACGCCATCAAGGCAATCTCGTTACGAATAAATCATTAACCTTTTCTTCATATTGTTAAATACGTAAATAGAAGTTAATGCATCATTAACCACGATTTATGTAAAACATATGATAAATGCATCAATTCAAATCAATCATGCTCTGCACAGCTGAAGTTGAAACAAAAATATACCTACTGGGACAGATGGAGCGTTATCTTTAGGCAGCGGTTTTAGTGATGAGCGCGAAACGGCAAATTGTTTTTATACGAGCATTGTGAAATGACCCGCACTTGAGCGTCCATGCTGAGCAACCTTTTTTAACGCGGGCTGCAGACGTTCCAGGGTGCCTCAGCCGGAAACGTAAAATGCGTTCTCTTATATATAAATGTCAAAAACTTTATTAAAATGTAATATTGAAATATATCTAATTAAAAAGCACTCACAATTAACTGAATATATTTATTTTAATTTTAGTATTTTTTTTCCTATGGTGACTCAGTTTCAATAGCTTGGCAGGGCGCGTCGACTACGGCTGATGCAGAGTATTGATTGATGCAGTAGCGACCTTGAGGGTAGCGAACGGGGGAACTGCGTAAGTCGCGCTTGCAAGTGGCACAAATAAAAGCACTTTTCATGGGCAATCAATAAGGCCTCGCAAATATTAGCCGATCAAAGACTTGTAATTAAGGTCTGCACTGAATGAACGAGAGATCACTATCTGGTAATTGGTGATCTTACTGGTGGTAGGTCTCTCATTTGTGAGAGTCCCCCTGGGTATGTACGATCAGCAACAAAAGTCGATGAACAGATACTAATTTACAAAACACCTGAACACTGAAACGGACCATAAATCACTTACCAAAGAAGAGTACAGATTAAGGTTATCATTTCAATATGGACACCAAAGTAAAGGATTGGCTGAAAAATTATGAAAAAGAAACTGACGTTTACGTTGAATCCTTCGAAGAGAATCTCCTGCCAGAATAATTTTGAATTTAAACATTTGTTTCTTAAACCGGCCAGTGCTCTATAAAATAGGATGTTTAAAATGTAACTAACCTATTCCTATTAATGTTATAATATTACTTACTAATATATTATGATGTTTTGCCCATACTTAAAAAATATATAATTCTGGCTATTAACTTCAATATGTACTATTATATTAACCTGAAGAATTTGTTTGTTGGAATGCGCTAAACTCAGGAACTACTTAACTTATTTTGAAAATATTTCACTAATAGAAAGCTACATTACTCCTGAGTGCTATAGGCTACTTTCTATCCCGGGTAAATATATAGCATGACTTTTGACCTTGAAAAACTTTTTCACGCGGGCGGAGCAGCGAGCCAAAGCTAATATGTTATAAAATAACAATTTAATTGATATTCTGGACTGTTGTATTAATTCGGCAATGTTTTGATAGTAAAAAACGCGGTGCGCTGCGTTTCGCGAGATGGGTGTATTGAAGCTTGATGGGTTTAATTTAGGAAAAAAGCTTGTACTTATATAAAACAAAGAATGTGCTAATTTCAGCCACATTTGTATTTATTACAGATCATAAAAAGAATTCGCTAGTAATATTTGACATTCAATGGTTTGACTGCGTTCAGATACTTTTGTAGTTCAATTATGACAAGTTATTTTGAATTTAATGTAATCAGTAACTTATGGTAAATGATAATGATTAGGAAATATTGGAAACAAATTATGTCCAACGACTTCTGTTGCTGACTGTACCACCGAAATATCTATTTCTGCCGCCAAGCAGCAGTGTGTAGTCACTGTTGTGGTCCGGTTTGAAGGACATTGTAGTCAGCGTAACTACTGGACATGATATAATAAGACTTAACATCCCATGTCTCAGGATGCGAGCGCAGTGGAATACCGAACAATACTTTGAAATTCAAGACGTTGGATGGTGTCTCTACTGTTTATGGACGGTCGTATCGCTTAACAAAAAAACCTGGAAATCGGGTATATTGAAGCTTACTAAGAAGAATTATTTGGGCGGCGCGCTTGAAAACAATAGTTTCTATATTGTGTTGAACGGTATTTGTTATATAACTTTTAGACGCAGGAACGAAATGAAATGTTCTTGCATACATATTATACCGATATAGGTTTTGTTTTCCAAAAATCGTACTTACTGTTTATCTAACAAGGTTCATTTCATGTAACTTTCGTTCTAAACGGAGTGGGTACGCTAGGATATATTAAATTTGTCGCAAATTGCCTAATATAAAGAATCCTGTTGTAAAAATATTATCAAAGGCGACCTCACACACACCTCCGTTTTGACGCTATTAATATGGTAATGTACAATTAATGGCAGACTACTGTGGTCCTAACATTTATATTAAGTGTAAATTATTATTAAATTTACATCACTTTGTCTGACTTCTCATAAATACTCGCCACGTGAAAATTAATTTCGGATTCACGTGACTAAAATGAACACGTGTGTTTGTTATATTTAAGTAGATAGTATTTTTTATGAACGTGTTGTGGCTTGGTGCTGGTACTTATTTTGAACTTTGGCTCGTGGGATAAATTAATGGACTTTATATATTTGAAATTGAATTTACTGTTTTTATTAAATCAACCTAGACGTTGCAATAGAAAGCAAATCAAGTGGGTTACAACGTCCATGGAGAAAAAAAAAGGGAAGGGAAAAATCTATCAATCGCGATAAAGTATAAGTACTGTACGTCAGTACTAATTCGTGTGACCAATAATAGATGTCGCTAATGGTTCTCGAGAAATATAATCTTGAACATGCCTTCGGCTTTGGAAGCAGTGGCTTTCAAAATGGTTGAAGTCCCGTTTCTAGTTGTCTTGGAACAGTGGGTAAATCTTTGTAAAACTGCGTGTGATGCCTGATGCCTTATTTATTATATTTGTATACATTATTTTATTATTACAATGCTACATGCCTACATCTTACTACCTCGTTCGCATAATTGAATTGCGTGCTAGGTACAACACGGTTTTGAGCTCCTGGGTTCAAATTCCAAGTCGGGCAAAGCGATATTGGGGTTTTACTCCTCAATATATGCGTGGAGGCAAGAAATCGTGTCCGATTTGGTGAGAGGCTAGCCACTATCACATCATGGGACGGAACATACAGGCGAAAAATGGGTGCCTTGTTTGCGCCTCTGCTTCCCCTTCGTTCTTCTTATCTTACAATTTCTCACACAAAGCCGCCCAATTTAAATAATGTTGCCATAAAAATATTTAATTGATATTTAGGTATGCATATTTATGAGCGATGTAAATTGATTATTGAGCGGGTACAATCCGTCTGTCTGTGTCCGCCGCCTTAGCGGGGACCGTGATCGTGACCTATGAGTCACTATAGGTAGTCGTTTGCGGCGTACGCTATACCTGCTTGAAAACCTGTTACCCGCGTCCAGTGGTACCGTTTTCACACCGTTACTATACATTTACCCGCGGGTTTAAGATCAAAGGAACTCTACATATTATACTAGATTTGGCCTACGGTTTTGTCCGCGTGAGAATTTTTTCTAAGACAGAAAAATTCCCGTGGTAAAAAATAGTATAACACTCAGAAATAATGTAATATTTAAATTAATATGATTTTTTTATTTTTATGTGTTCTTTTACACCAAAATCTAATTTGGGTGTTTCGGTTTTATGGTATACAAAGAATAATCTTATATATTTTATGTAATAATGCCAGTTAATTTCGTATGATATCCAAATTCCAAACAAATCTAATCGCAAGACTTGAAAGATTTATATTATAATTATTATGTCGGAATTTGCCCATTTTACATATTCCACTTTGTTTTTTTTTCTCGTAAAGTCATTAAAATCAGTAGACCGTAAATAAGCGATGTAATGGTTGGTTCTGAAGTGTTGCGATCAGGTTTTAATATTAGGGGTAAGGATGAAATCATTTCTGCGATCTTTGGAGGACGACACTACTCTTGCTTATTGTGATTATTTGGACTACGTTAACTCGGTCGATCGATTGCCTCAAGTCTAGTGGAAGCATATTGGGCTGTGAATGTGTTGGAGTTATGGTCCCAGGTTGGAGAACATGGTATTGTGGGGGCAAGCTCAGCAAAATGGGATAAACTCGAATTACCTGTGTATACAGATAGGGGCGTTAGTTAACAGTGTTACTCGTAAAGCGGTCGTGTTACGTAATCTTAGAGAAATTTGCTTGGAATGGTATTCTGTATGTTAGTTTCGATTGTCTTAACGCGACGCGGTGCTTTACGCGCTTTTTAATAATAAACAGTAATAATTTTTAATAATAACCGCCGGTGGCCTGGGTCTTGCGCTTCGCCATCGGAGGGTCATACATTTTTTATATTTTTATATGCATGTTTTTTTTTAAATGTTTATGTAAAAATGTAAAAAAAATACCTTTAAAATAAAGAGAATTGACCAAACAGTAATAAGTCCATTTATTTTAAACTATTTGTTAGAACTTATAAAATTGTAAGTACTATAAAATGTCTCGCAGTTCAGCATCCCGCCTGTGTATAGGCGTCCTCTAATACTTTCCACTGGGTTCTATCATACGCCCCCCTTCTGTGATGGTGTCCAGCCGTGATTTTAAGATCGTCCCTCCATCTCGTTTCTTGACAATATTGCGCTTGCCGTTCCTTTTCGCTTGCCGAACCGTCAAAACGATGAGTAGCATAGGTAGTAAGGACTCAATACCGTTGCTCCTTCTCGGCCGGCCTGAAGTTGGTCACGAGGACTAGCCGGTACAGGCACTTATAGCGGGTTTTGTAACTAACTTCAAACCGAGTAAGACAGCGGCCGTACTGAACCTACGTGGTCCTTATGCTTATGGCCAGGATAAAAGCAACAATTTTTGTTACAGTTCCACGTAAAATGGTCGTCAAAGGCGTGAATGGAAAGTTTTCGTGTGGCAAATTGGTCGCGATCATGGGGCCGTCCGGAGCCGGCAAGAGTTCACTCCTGAATGTCATATCAGGGTACCGGTAAGTGTATACTATACCTAATCAGTCTCGGTGATAAAGAAAGTAGAATATTATAATCCCTTTTGCCGACGACTCTTCCGCCCTAACAATTGTTACTGCAACTTTTGTAAGCCAGGATGGGCAATGATACGCATTTTATAACATACGCAGTGACACCAAATGCACGCTTATGCACGGAGGACATTTGTCGCGGCCCTAGGCACACATTTAAGTGTATATACCTCATGGTTGCCAATTCATATTGAGGCTATGAGGGCTCGTGAACATTTCCCAGTCTTCTCTCCTCCTCCCACCTTAAGAGGTTTTTTTATCATTCTCCCACACTCCTTTCCCTAGATATTCCCTCCCAATTCCTCCAGGGCTCTGCAGTTGCTAAGTCGGGCGATTCCAGTATCTCATTCGCAGGTTTCCCCCGGTACAGACTGCGAGGTCCGATACAAAGAAAAAAAACAAACACGCGGTGAAGCTGAGCGATTCTCTAGGAACACCAATCATACTTTAAAATCTCTTCCGAGGTATTTCGTTGTGTATAAACCATTCCACAGGCATGATTGTTGACACATTAATTGTTGAATTTTTTACACTTTACATGTTTAAATGTTGTGTGTGACATGTTTAAATGAGAAGTTAATTCTTTTTCTGTCTCCATAAAAGTAGTTTTGATTATTGAAAGATTTAAATATTGCCATGACCGCATTAATGTAACAATTGTTTACAGAATTACGTGACAAGCAATGTTAATTAGAAAAA
Source organism: Manduca sexta (assembly GCF_014839805.1). NCBI lineage: Eukaryota > Metazoa > Arthropoda > Insecta > Lepidoptera > Sphingidae > Manduca > Manduca sexta. The sequence continues at coordinate 73,045 of NW_023595253.1, read as the reverse complement.
AAAATTGATGAAGAATTTAATTAACGAATATTAAATATTTGAAGGATTTCGAGACGGTTCTCAGAATTTTACATAACTTGTAAATGACACAACAAAGTAAAATCTCACATCTTAGATGAGATAATTAAGAGTTCTCGATTTATATTTACATAAGATCTCGTATTTTTTTCCGAGGGGATAGGCAGAGGCGTAACAGATACAGCCACATTTCGCTTAGTTTATGTCAGTCCCACGATGAGATTGGTGGCGCCAGGCGACCATATTGTTCCTTATGATCAAAAATATCTGATAAAATATCATTCATTAGGTCTGCCGGAGTCACAGGAGAGCTTCTAGTCAACGGTCAGCCAAGAAAAGAGCACCACTTCCAAAGATCATCTTGCTATATCACGCAGGAGGATCTGTTGCAGCCATTCCTGACCGTCCGAGAGGCGATGGACGTTGCTGCTAGGCTCAAGTTGCCTAAAGGCAGCAAGACACCCTCAGTGGAAATACTTCAGGAGTTGGGGCTATTGGAGCATCAGAATACTAGAACAGATAAGCTATCTGGTGGACAGAAGAAGAGGTAATCATATGTTATTTTATAAAGTAAAATAAAAATAAATTCGTGTCTAAGACTTGATAAAGATCACAGGAACACACTGTATGCATGCTGCTTGTAACGGACTGGAAATCATTTCTTATGTTTCGAATCGAACTTTCAAGTTCGAATGTTAGACATTTAAATAGATAAAATCCGAAAAATAGTTTAATTTAAAGGTCTGGAAATCTTTAGGGGAGGCCTATGTTCAGCATTTGACTTCCTGTGACTGACAATGATATTGTACTTTATGATCGTTTACTAATATTATTTCTTAGCGTTGTGAACTATGTTATTTAGTTTCATTACCCGCAATTACCATTTTAATATCAAATAAAAAATACCGAGAATAATATATTATTTTCCAGGTTATCAATAGCATTAGAGTTGGTGAACAACCCGCCAGTGTTCTTCTTGGACGAACCGACGAGCGGTCTGGATACGGTCGCGACTACACAGTGCGTCAAGTTGCTGCGGCAGTTGGCACAGCAAGGCAGGACTGTTGTGTGCACCATACACCAGCCCGCGGCGTCGTTGCTAGATTTGTTTGATCAGGTGAGTAGTACACTAATGTGGTTTTCGGTGATGGCTGCATCGGAGGCGTAGTTGTATTGCAGAACAAGGGCCTAAAATCTTGGATTCGACCCTTGGGTCGGAAGTGATATAAAGTTTTCTGCTCAGCATTAGTGAGGCTCTGAGATTATCTAATAAATGGAAATTTACTCGGTCCCTATTAAAAACCTAAAACCCTGGGAGGTCAGCTATGAAAACGGGCTTAGGGGCGAGTAGCATGTCGACTGACAGTGTGTTTCCGACAAGACGTTCGCTGCCACTATTCGCATTGTTCTATTTAGGGTATTTTTCCTATTCCTTCTTGCATCTATCTCACTCCTTAGCTGCAGTCGATTGCCGCTCGGTATCAAACCACTTGTGTTGCCGTTCGGGCGGCGATTCGTGGTGAGCTTCATATCATGCTTCTTCATGCACTTGTTCTTGCCGCTCGCTGCGTCCCCATAAGGCGCCACTCAAAACTGCAGCTTCGTGGCTCGGCCCGTACATAGTTGGCGGAACGTGGTTGTGATGCCTATTACGGATAAAAGTCAGAACTTTGTTGATTGGGTAAACTGTAAGCTGTTTTGTTTGTGCTCGTCTCAGGAATATCTTACAAAATCCGGTGAAATAATAATTTTGCTACTGCGTTTCGTGACGTGAACACGATTGCCGGAAGTCTAAGCAGTATCAAGTACTTCTTCATTATGGAATTTACTTCTGAATGTGGATGTTAGCGTCTGAATGTTATCGTTTCTGTATGAATTTATAATGATTTTGTTATAATTAGGTTACATGTTAGAAAAAGCCAGACCTGCCAAATAAAAAATTAAATACAATCCTGAATGAAATGAATTTAAATACAATCCTGAAATGAATTATTAATAAAATATATATCCCGGATTTATTACTTGTATATAACACATATTTTTAATGATAACTTCAATTAATGTCTTCATTGCTAATTGCTTTTGTGTTATTGCGATTTAAGAGTATAGCTCGTAAAATGTAATTACATTTTGCAAGAATAAAAAATGATTTTAATAACTATGTATTGACTAAGGAGCGAATGGCGATAGTATAGTAGGAAATAAAACGGTCTGCTGAAACGAAGATCGGCAGGTTCAAACTCAAGGGATGTACTTCCGACTTTTACGAAATTATATTTGTATTCTTCCTTGGCTATCTTGTTCTTGCTTTAACGGCGAAGGGGAACATTTTAAACAAACCTGGATACCAAAAAGCACTTACATTTCCTCTGGGGGATTGTTTGATTAGTTAGTTATAGGGTTCGCTGTCAGGAAACTTTTACAAGGTTTCGTGAAGCAAAAAGTTTGAGAAACTCTGATATATTCTATCGCGTTTAAGATGCAACATAATGTACCATGACAGGCCATTAGATATGAGATAAATAAAAGTACAGAATTGTTCAGTGAAAGTAGGCCGCGCGTGAGGGGTACCGTGCCGACAAGTAATCATTGTCATTACCATACTGCTTCACGGAGTTGTTTACCATATTGCTAACTCATAAGAAACTTATCATTTAATCGAAAAGAGATAAGCTATGATTAAAAAGTCGATGTCAGACACACTGTGACGTCTTCATAATTTTTTATTAGGTATAAAGAAAGTAGATATATTTTATTATTGTAATAGTTTTATTAATGTAGGTACTTGTCTATTGTCTATGTATATCTTAAGTTATACTGTGTGTTAATTGTAGCCTAAATAAACTTTATTTTCTATCGATCTATCTATCTATAGGTACTTAATAGACAAATCTTTTAAACCTATATTATTTAAATCAATATACATTACTTAAATGTATATGCCAAAGGCATTATTAGCCAATCGACCTTAGAGTGGTGCAGTAATAAACAAGGTAGATGCATCTGCAAATGATGATAATAATATAAACAATTCTGAAAGAAAAAATACCAATGTAATAAAATATTTCTTTTATAAACATTAAAATCAGCAATCGTTTACGAATAATAAATAAGAACTCGTAGTAATACAGCTAAATCTCACGTACTAACTACTATGATCGGCTGTCTGTCATTTAGCCGCGTGATAGATCTGATTTTTAACAAGCTTGTTAACATTTTTATTTGGTGTGAAAAGTAACGTTTTTATGACTGTTTTATTTGATGATCTAAAAAAATGTACATAATTACTATTTGTAGAGCACATTTTTTGTGAACTAAAAAAGTTGACATAATTGGGCCTCTGGTTAAACTCATTTGAATTTTCCAAAGATAAATATACCGGCTGTAATTAATGTATTGCTTAAAATGATAATCACATCGTGAGACATTAATCTACATTCCACATTATGATAAGTAAATACAAGTATTAAGTAAATAAAAAAAAATGCGACAAACACGTTGTTCAATGGTCAATTTTAAATAATCCATCCATAATATTATATAAACGTAAGAGTTTTGTTTGAACGAGCTAATCTCAGGACTTACTATACCAATTTTGATTTTTTTTCACTAAGAGAAAACTAAATCCCTCCTGCCAGCTATATAGGCATCATTTTATTCCGGGAAAATATAAAGCTGGACCTTTGTCCTGGAAATTTTGTATCACGCAGGCGCAGCCGCAAGCAAAGGCTAGTAAGGTAATAAATTATTATTAAAATTATGAAGGCACATATCTTATTTCGTGACCATAATATTTTTTTTTAATATTTTGAAACATGTGACTGGGAAATTTATTCATATAAGTACTTAATTAATTATATAGTGCTTTAATGAAGGACCGTAGCAATCGCAGGTTTGATGTATTTTTAGAATAACAATTTGGAAGAAATATCTTTTAACATATTATTACCCTTTTTCTTAGTCTCTTTGAATGATAAGACCAGCTTGTCGTTCGCCTGATGGTAAGGGATACGATCGCCCATAAACAGTAGAAACACCATCCAACAACTTGAATTACAAAGTATTGTTCGGTATTCCACCGCGCTCGCCATCCTGAGACATGAGATGTTAAGTCTCATTATGTCCAGTAGTTACACTGGCTACCATGTCCTTCAAATCGGAACACAACAGTGTCTACACACTGCTATTTGGTGGCAGAAATAGACATTTCGGTGGTACCTACCCAGGCGGACTCTCACATATGAGAGACCTACCACCAGTAATTTTATGAAAAAGTTTATAGAGTTTAATTTTGTATGAAATGGAGATTCAAAGTATTGTATTTTTGAGATTGTGGTTTTTTGTTAATAATATTATATAATATTTAAATTTAAATTTTTATTTTCCTAGACAATTTATGTTTATGCCGTTATTCAAATGATTGTTCAAAATTATAGATAATATGCGATATCCTTACAATTCGAACGAAGTGAAGATTCGAAAGGTCGATGTTCTGAGTTCGAAAGTGTTTGCTTGTTCTTGTTCTGAGGTGTTTCGATTGCACACATACACATTCTTGACATTACGTGTCATGTGAGAGCTGGCTAATTAAACCAATAAGCGTTTTTGAGTCTATTTCATATTAAAAATACAAATACTAGTCATTTATACGCACAACAATGACAAACAAATTACAAACAAAATAAGGAAATAATAAAATAAAACAAATATATTATGTCTTCTCGTATTAATTAAGCAAAATCATTATACTTACGAATACCCTTCCTTGTCTAATGGATTTATCATTTTGGTTCCCGAATCAATTAATTCTTTACCCTCTGAAATAACGGCTGCAAAGTCTTCGAAACGTCGGAAGAAAATTATAATATAAAGAACCGCGATAAAATCCGAATAGTTTTATTTTAATGTCTAACATTCGGTTAACATAAGAAATCATTATACCATGGGTTTGTTCACCGTTGAACAGACACATGCTATATTAGACCTATCAAAATTTGTTCATGTGTTTTCCTTCTTTGACATCACCAAATCATTGTCTGCCAACAAAGAAGCAACAATTTTAAATTTCTTTAAAATTCTTTTTGCGTTGGATAGCCCTTTGTTCGTGGAGTGCTATAGGCTACATATCATCACGCTATACCCAATAGGAGCGGAGCAGTAATGTCTTATCTCAGGAACTACCGGTTCGAACTGAAAAATTATTTTTGTGTTGGATAGCCATTTGTTCGTGGAGTGCCATAGGCTATATATCATCACGCTATACCCAATAGGAGCGGAGCAGTATTGTCTTATCTCAGGAACTACTGGTTCGAACTGAAAAATTCTTTTTGTGTTGGATAGCCCTTTGTTTGTGGAGTGCTATAGGCTATATATCATCACGCTATACCCAATAGGAGCGGAGCAGTAATGGCTAAACTCAGGAACTACCGGTCCCAACAGAAAAAATATTTTTGCGTTGGATAGCCTTTTGTTCGTGGAGTGCTATAGGCTATATATCATCACGCTATACCCAATAGGAGCGGAGCAGTAATGGCTAATCTCAAGAACTACCGGTACAAACTGAAAAAATCTTATTGTGTTGAATAGTCCTTTGTTTGTGGAGTGCTCAAAGTTATATATCATCACGCTATGACCAATAGGAGCGGAGCAGTAATGTCTAATCTCAGGAACTACCGGTTTCAACTGAAATATTCGTTTTGTGTTGGATAGCCCTTTATTTGTGGAGCGCTATAGGCTATATATCATCACGCTATGACCAATAGGAGCGAAGCAGTAATGGCTAATCTCAGGAACTACCGGTTTGAACTGAAAAAATCTTTTTGTGTTGGATAGCCCTTTGTTCCTGGAGTGCTATAGGCTATATATCATCACGCTATGACCAATAGGAGCGAAGCAGTAATGGCTAATCTCAGGAACTACCGGTTTGAACTGAAAAAATCTTTTTGTGTTGGATAGCCCTTTGTTCCTGGAGTGCTATAGGCTATATATCATCACGCTATGACCAATAGGAGCGGAACGGTAATGAAACATGTTGCAAATCGAGGAAAAATTATTAGGTTTGAGAGCTTCCGTTGCGTGCGCTGCGTAAACGGTTAAAGTTATGCAACAATGATGTATGACGGGATTTTTCCTCTTAAAAAGTTCTAAAAAATATATTATAAAACAAAGTCCCCCGCTGCATCTGTCTGCCTGAACGTGTTAAACTCAAAAACTACCCAACGTATTAAGATGAAATTTGGTATGGAGACAGTTTGAGACCCTGGGAAGAACATAGGCTCCCGGGAAACTACTACTTTTATAACGGAAAACTTTAGCCTGAAAAACTTTATAACGCGGGCGGAGCCGCGGGCAAAAGCTAGTACTATTATATAAAGCTGAAGAGTTTGTTTGTTTGTTTGAACGCGCTAATCTCAGGAACTACCAGTCCAAATTGAAAAATTCTTTTTGCGTTGGATAGCCCTTTGTTCGTGGAGTGCTATAGGCTATATATCATCACGCTATACCCAATAGGAGCGGAGCAGTAATGGCTAATCTCAAGAACTACCGGTCCAAACTGAAAAAATCTTATTGTGTTGAATAGTCCTTTGTTTGTGGAGTGCTCAAAGTTATATATCATCACGCTATACCCAATAGGAGCGGAGCAGTAATGGCTAATCTCAAGAACTACCGGTCCAAACTGAAAAAATCTTATTGTGTTGAATAGTCCTTTGTTTGTGGAGTGCTCAAAGTTATATATCATCACGCTATGACCAATAGGAGCGGAGCAGTAATGTCTAATTTCAGGAACTACCGGTTTCAACTGAAAAATTAGTTTTGTGTTGGATAGCCCTTTATTTGTGGAGCGCTATAGGCTATATATCATCACGCTATGACCAATAGGAGCGGAGCAGTAATGACTAATCTCAGGAACTACCGGTTCGAACTGAAAAAATATTTTTGTGTTGGATAGCTCTTTATTCGTGTAGTGCTATAGGCTATATATCATCACGCTATGACCAACAGGAGCGGAGCAGTAATGGCTAATCTCAGGAACTACCGGTTCAAACAGAAAAAATATTTTTGTGTAGGATAGTTCTTTGTTCGTGGAGTACTATGGGCTATATATCATCACGCTATGACAAATAGGAGCGGAGCAGTAATGGCTAATCTCAGGAACTATCAGATCGAACTGAAAAAAATATTTTTGTGTTGGATAGCACTTTGTTTTTGAAATGCTATAGGGTATATATCTTCAAGCTATGACCAATAGGAGCGAAGCAGTAATGAAACATGTTGCAAAAACGGGGAAAATTTATTAGTTTTGAGAGCTTCCGTTGCGTGCGCTGCGTAAACAGTTAAAGTTATGCAACAATGATGTATGACGGGATTGTTCCTCTTAAAAAGTTCTACAAAAATATATTATAAAACAAAGTTCTCCGCTGCATCCGACTGCCTGAACGTGTTAAACTCAAAAACTACCCAACATATTAAGATGAAATTTGTTATGGAGACAGTTTGAGACCCTGGGAAGAACATAGGTTCCCGGGAAAATATATAGCGTGACTTTTATAACGGAATACTTTAGCCCGAAAAACTTTGTAACGCGGGCGGAGCCGCGGGCAAAAGCTAGTAATATATAATCGTACTAGTTGGGAAAATATTGAGCATTGATTGCATATCTACTACCATTACTACCTATTATAATATCATTTGTTTATTCATATACTTTAAATCACGGTTAAAATAGCAAATTACTAAGATTATTGCATATAAAACAAGACCAAAAGTTTTATTGTAAGCTGGTAATTGCAAAAGGAATGAAATTATACCAGGATATAATTATATCTGTAGGTACATACACACCTTTATTTATAGCTTAGTATGTAGTATAAATAGTACAATTTATTACAATATGACCACAATGATAACACGCGAGTTACTTCATGTCGACACCTCTGTCATTACTGACGTAATTCTTGATTTAAGTATAAGGTATTATAAATTATGGTTATAAATTCTTTATTAATTGTTATTCATTTAATGAAGAATTTATATATATATATATATATATATATATATATATATATATATGCCTACCTGTTACTACTGATAAATAAGATTAATTTTACATTAATGTTTTAAACAAAACTGCATAAAATAACACACACACACACACGCATAACATCACGCATTAATCCCCGAAGGGGTATGCAGAGGCGCCCACTTTTATTTTGCGGGCGAGCCTATCGCCATATCGGGCACAAACTCCAGACTCGGGACTGATACTAAACAGAAAAACTTAAATATTACTGTGTCCGATCCTGGATTCGAACTAGTGATGTGCCAACTCAGGATAAACACAACTCGAGCTAACTAGAGTTCAACTCGAGTTAAGTAACTCGAGTTAATTGGGTAAAATGAAACTGAGTAATGATTTGTTTTGGGTTATTTTTACAAATGTAATGACTCACCAGGTGAATTTAAATAAAAAAGGAATTTATTTATTCATCATGTATTTATGTTTTATGTATTTAAGATTAAATCTTCGTAACATAAATAAAGTAAGTATTTAAACTCGAGTTAAAGATAATTCAACTCGAGTTGACTCGATCTAAACCAACTCGAGTTAATTCGAGTTGACAAATTCTCTAGTTCGAACCCAGGACCTCAGAGCGATATTGTATTACGCATGCAGTACAACGACGCCGCCGAGGCATAAAATAAAACAGTATTGTTTGCACACGTGACTCGGATAAACAGATTTCAATATTCATTCATTTATTTTTGTTAGGCGGAATTCTAGTCCATAGATTAATGAATAAATATTCAGATATAAGCAAATTTGGGCAACGGCTGTATATTCAATTCTAGAATGCTAAATTGGGGCCTGATATGCAAACAACAGGTTTTTAATACGATTCGTCCATGAAAAATGAATATATATACTTTTTTGAATTGGTTTCAAAAGTTGTACATAACGAATACTTATTGTAATTTTAGTTTATTTTATTTGGGAAAAATAACGTTTTTACTTTGTTGTTTATTTATTAGTCTTAGTTACGCATTTAATTTAAAGTCATACCAAAATCACTAATTTGGACACATTTTTTTTATTGTTTTGAAAGACGAGACGAACTTGCCGTTCGCCTGATGATAAAAGAGACGACCACCAATAACAATAGAAACACCATCCAACCCCTTTCCTTATAAAGAATTGTTTGGTATTCCATTGCGATCAACATCCTGAGACACGAGATGTTAAGTTTTATTATGGCCTGTAGCTGCATTGGCTACAATGTCCTTTAAACCGGAACACAACATTGACTGCACACTGCTGCTTGGCGGTAGAAATAGACATTGCGGTTGCACCTACCCAGACGGACTCTCTCACATGAGAGACCTACCACCAGTAAATCTATGGTTTTAGCTTTGTATTCACTTCTAGTCCATGACCGCAGAGAAAAATTGACGTGCAAATGTAAATTACTTCTTCGTGGTTTATCTAGCTTAATATTAACATAATTAGTGTAATAATCCTCATTCTTACCTTGAATTTTAATTTGCAATTTTTTACTTTGTTGTACACTAAAACATTGTTTCATTTATCGTTCCAAGGGGGCGTCCATAAATTACGTGAGGTGTTTTTTTTTAATTTTCTGTCCCTCCCTCCGCCCCTGGTGAGATGTGGTGAGAATTTATTCAACCCCCTCCCCGACACCCCGATCTCACGTGAGATTTTTCAAAATGTGGGTTTCTTATGTAAACGCGTTGGATTGTTATTGTAAAAAGAAAAAAAAAATGCTTTGTGCTTTTATTTGCGACTAGTTCAGACTATATCAATATTGCTGAGATTTATACGTGTAATAAAAAATTAACAATAGAATACTTATATCGTTACTACTGCGATTAAAAAAAGAATATCTACCTACTCTAATTCAGTCCATGGAGAATCATGCGCGGTCTCAAGAGAGACTATTGGAACTAACATGTCCATATGATTTTCAGTAAAATCATCTGCTCCTTCAAGTTTGTTCTGATTTAGTCACTCTAAGGCGTTGGCGCTTGCGCACGGTAACTCATTAGCTCGTCTTGTGACAATTCGTGGGGGTGACACTTTGTGGAACATAGGCGCGTGCTTAGCTGGTGCAATGTGGGCTGCTCGCCTGTGCTCTGCAGCTCTTGTGATATGCAAAGTAAATACCGCATGTGCTTCAGCATCTTTTCTTTAAATCATCACATATCGTAAATTCAGAATAATTGAGCTATTTGGTATAAAACAAGTATGGTGGTTTGACAGTCAGTAGATGTATAACGTCGGAGTATGAATGAAATTATTTTCTTTCGAACGGATTAGTGAATGATCTTAATCATATTACGATTACGCTTAAGGCGATACCTCAAGGTCCATTTTCATACATTTTGTTTCGGCTTTAATCTGGGTAACTAAACAAGTATTGGCAAGTAAAGAATTTAAATTCACGTCTAGTTAGTGATTAGTTCTCGCAGTTGAAAGAAAAACGTAAAAATAATTAATAATCATGGATATTTCGGCCTTTAAAATTTAATATGACGAAATTTGTTTAGTTGCCAATACTTGTTTAGTTACCCAGATTAAAGGCGAAACAAAATGTATGAAAATGGACCTTGAGGTATCGCCTTAAGATTAAATCTTAAGCATATACAATAAATGGACCAAAATAGTCCATTTAATCGATATTGTACATGCTTAAGATTTAATCTCCAACGTAAGATTAGATTTGACTCAACCACCACCCCCCCTTAGACATCTCACGTAATTTATGGACGCCCCCTAAGGTTGACATAAGAATTTTATTTTCGGGTAGAAAACTGTGGCGAAAACGGAATTACTTTTATATTATGTTTCTCATTTTAAATAAGTTGAAGCTCAAGTTAATTTACTTTATTATACCAAAAATATAAACAAATGCTATCAAATGACTACATTACTTTTTAATCGACTTCATAAAAGGAGGAGTTTCTCAATTCGACTGTATTTTTTTTCTCTTTGTAAAAAAGATCTCGAGTACTTTGTAGTTAGTTTCTATGGTTGTTCCAGTTATATGTCATCGCTGATGGCTACTGCATTTATCAAGGCGACACCGCTGCCATGGTACCCTACCTACAAAGCGTCGGCTTGCCTTGTCCAAGACATCACAATCCAGCTGACTTCAGTAAGTATATAAGCACCAATTGCATCAGCTCCTATAAATCAACATGAAAATACAGTTTTGTTCAGAATTATTTGTTTTCGGAATGGTATTCCGTTCCTTCCCACCTAGCCGAACGTATTAAAGCTTAAAGGAGCATTTATGCATTATTTGTACCCTTGTCCTTTTCAGATAACATTGCAAACTTACCTATGCACGTTATCATATCTTTAAAAGTGTTCAAATGCAATAACTTTAATTATTGAACGTCGAACATTCCACTTTTTAGTTATAGAAATCACCGAGAACCTAGAAAACATAAAACTACTATCACAAGAAATCCAACACGGAAAATTATACAAGTCAGCCAAATTAGAGCATTCGAGTGCAGAACCTGTTAATCATATGGAATTGAAACTGTGCTATCAAACTGATGGTGACACACAAGAGACAGAGATAATGCTGACAAATGAAAACTGCACGTACAAAGTCCAGCAGTATAACAACCCAAGTACCTCCGTTAGTTCGCTGTCAAGTCATCTGTCCCGCATGGACTCATCAATGACCTGGATGAAGGTGCAGAAGTCGTCGGATTCCTTAGCATACGCGACGACCAACTGTCAACAGTTTTTAGTTTTATTGAAGAGAATGTTACTACAAATATCGAGGAATCGACAAGGTTAGTTATTAATTAAAGTAAAATATAAGAATCCGGAAGGAAGTCTTGTAATCGCGGCCCCGTCCGCTTTGATTAGGATATCCCTCTTAATGATAATTAATTGAAATTCTAGAGCGATGTGCCGCCTAACAACAAATAACAAGTTCAGAGTTTAATGGACGGTAAATAAAATTAAGATTCGAAAATTGCCCGAGGCTGTTCTGTAGCGTTCATACCGGATATCGCAAACTCTATCATTACATAGGAAATAAGTACGGTTACACTCCTATTCATCGAGGATAAAGATGCGAGCTTACAAATCATAAAACTCAGTGTTGCTTGTGGGCTGTGGCTATATCCTCATGTAAAGCCTTTCCTAATAAAAAACTAGCACTATGTAGTTTCCTGGGTCGAAAACGGTACATAATGCCGTGGTCTTCCTGTTAGCCGACTTTGATACAAAACGCTTACCAGTCATTGTTTACACTATTTCGAAACAAAATTTCACAGAAATGTATTAAATGTAATCTTTAAAGGCCCACGTATTTAAAAAAAAAAAAAAACATAAAATCGTTTCATAAGAAAATAGAAACAATCAAATGCCTTTGATTAAATTCAAACGTATCTCTTCATACTATAAAGTTTTATAGTAAAAGCACTAATAAAAATTGAAGTATGTTATTCTAGGCCTTCTTAGGAACCGGGCTTTCTTCGGTGACACTACCTTATTATTTATTAATAAGATGTTTAATGTATTTTTGTTGTTGTCAGGTCTTTGGATACAATTAGCCCATCATATACTATGTGGGTTGCTTATCGGAATATGTTTCTTCAACATGGCCAATGATGGAGCTCAAATGTTCAACCATTTAAAGTTGTGCGTCGGTCTAGTAATATTCTTCGCTTATACTCAAATTATGATCCCCGTGTTAGTCTGTAAGTATATTTAAATTAAACACTATTTTAGTTATTGTAGTTGCTGTCAGTCTAGGAAATTCAATAGTATCTGCTACGCAAATATAATGTAAATAAAATCAATAATTATCATGTAGTATGGAGTCCTTGAATGAGCTTAGAAGCCGTATCTGCTTCGTACTATTTATATTCTATTAGTCGTGTGCTTGAGTGGATTTGACAGTTTAGGTTATGAATGGAAAAATCTCCTGCACATCTATAAAACACTTTCTAAAAGGATTCTATAAAATATTCTGGTTTTATAACAACTGGTTTAAAACATTGTAATGTTTTTTGTAGACCCATGACGTCTAAATTCATTACGTTTTTATTTGTATTTAACGAATAGTCTTTTGGCCTTATTTTTGTAGATTATATTATATAATTTTTTAATTATGGTCTAGTAATATATTTTATAATGATAATGCTATTAATACAGCTTTTGCATTGAGTTAACAATCAATTAGACAAGTACTAAAGTTTAAACATCTCTTATTTCTAGAAAATATAAAAAATCTAATAATAATCTTATCACAGAAGATCAACGTGTACTCAATTACATATTGCCATTAATTTCCAGATCCTCAAGAAGTGAAATTAGTTAAGAAGGAGCATTTTAACTGCTGGTATGGTTTAACGGCCTACTACGCAGCATTGACCATATCAAAATTACCAGTGCAAGTCACTCTCAACATACTATTCTCCACGATAGTATATTTCATGACCGGCATCCCCTTTAATGTATCAAGATTCGTGGTGTTCTGCTTTGTTGGGATCATCGTGTCCCTCGCTTCTGAAGGCATGGGACTCGCAATTGGTTCCATGTTTAATGTCACGGTAAGTAATCATTTTTCTTTTTAAAGTGTAAGGAATGTTCTAGAAATTATTGTAACGCCGCTCAGCTACTATGATTTTTGTTTTACTGTTAAACCATTAGTAGAAAATTTAGGAGTTAAAACATTGTAACTTATTGTAAAGTTGAGCATATACGTAAGTGACTAGGTATCTGAAAAGAAAGAAGTTATAAATCGAGAAGTTGATGAAATTCGGTCCGCTGCTACAAATGTTACCCCTTATTGTTAGTTAGCTCAGTTGAATTTTGCTTTAGTATTGAGATTTAAATGAAATTCGTCACACAGGTAGACCATGTTTTGGATTAACACATAAGCCACTTTTTATCCCGTTAATTTGCTCCCATAGGAAATATTGGAATTTCTGAATCTGGTTTTTATAGAGATGGCGCTGCCGTCGTACATTGTTTTAAGGACTTTTGTAACGGGAAAGACTTTCACGCAGGTGAAGACGCGAGAGTTTTTATCGCGATTTAGTCTTAGTATAAGTACTATAAACAAGACTTAAAAAACGATGCAATTTCTCAATGTTTTCGTAATTATTTATAATTTAGAGAAGATCTAAGTATCGTGTTTCCAGCCATGGAATAATCAAAAATGATTATTAAACCATGTCATAAATTTTTCAGATCGAAATAATAACTGTTTTGTTAAAATAGAATCGAAAAAGGTTGGTTGTAATATTCTAGCCTAATGTTTCAATTATTCGGATTAAATGGCTGATATGAAAATATTTATAGTACAAAATTATGAAAAAAAAAAATTGTTTACATTTATTTTCGATATTACAATTTACATAATCTGCAAGCCATTCTAGATTTTGCACCTAATGTTAGCCTTTTAAAATAACTCGTCGCGTGTGACTCCGGTCAATTAGTCAAATAAGGTATTCATGCCTTACAAAAATGTTTTTATAAGGCATGAATACCTTGAAGATGTCTTCATCAACATTGTAATTTAATTACATAATTCTTACGGAAATACCAAACTAGACAGTAGATTATAGTTCGGACTATAAATCATAACATGCGTAGCAAAAACGGGTTGAACAAAACTCAAAACTCGCGATATTTTTTTCTTAACTATAATTAGCTGTTAAGCGTGCGAAAAACCGATCTCAGTTTTGAACGTTTCTAGAATCTTCTATAATGTTTTACGGTTAGATGTACAAACGAGTTTAAAAATCGTAAAATATTTAGCAGGTGAACGCATTTTACAAGAAACAATATTTTTTAATATTGCAACAATATTTGGGAAATAGGTACTTATTGTAAATAAACAGATATATAATAACTAGCTTTTGCCCGCGGCTCCGCCCGCGTTATAAAGTTTTTCAGGCTAAAGTTTTCCGTTATAAATGTAGTAGTTTCCCGGGAGCCTATGTTCTTCCCAGGGTCTCAAACTGTCTCCATACCAAATTTCATCTTAATACGTTGTGTAATTTTGAGTTTCACACGTTCAGACAGACAGATGCAGCGGGGGACTTTGTTTTATAATATATTTTTTAGAACTTTTAAAGTGGAACAATCCCGTCATACATCATTGTTGCATAACTTTAACCGTTTACGCAGCGCAGGCAACGGAAGCTCTCAAAACTTATAAGGTTCCCCGTTTTTGCAACATGTTTCATTACTGCTCCGCTCCTATTGGTCATAACGTGATGATATATAGCCTATAGCACTCCAGGAACAAAGGGCTATTCAACCCAAAAATATTTTTTCAGTTCGAATCGGTAGTTCCTGAGATTAGTCATTACTGCTCCGCTCCTATTGGGCATAGCGTAATGATATATAGCCTATAGCACTCCACGAACAAAGGGCTATCCAACGCAAAAAGATTTTTTCAGTTTGGACCGGTAGTTCCTGAGATTAGCCATTACTGCTCCGCTCCTATTGGGTATAGCGTGATGATATATAGCCTGTAGCACTCCACAAACAAAGAGCTATCCAAGGCAAAAATATTTTTTCAGTTTGGACCGGTAGTTCCTGAGATTAACCATTACTGCTCCGCTCCTATTGGGTATAGCGTGATGATATATAGCCTATAGCACTCCACGAACAAAGGGCTATCCAACGCAAAAATAATTTTTCAGTTTGGACCGGTATTTCCTGAGATTAGCCATTACTGCTCCGCTCCTATTGGGTATAGCGTGAAGATATATAGCCTATAGCACTCCACGAACAAAGGGCTATCCAACGCAAAAAGAATTTTTCGGTTTGGACCGGCAGTTCCTGAGATTAGCGCGTTCAAACAAACAAACAAACAAACTCTTCAGCTTTATATAATAGTATATAGATAATTATTTTTTTCAAATAATAAGTTGAAAATTTCTTAAAAATAAGTCCCACTTGGTTTTGCATTAATAAACAATAAATGACACTACGACCATTTGAAAAAAGACATGAAAATCAAAGTTCATCAATAATTACGTTGGAGGATTTTCAAGGCTATTAAATATAAAGAGCATTAATTGCATACAAAAAAACTTAACCAATAACTCATTCGATGTATCATCAAGTTGCTTTTTATCACATTACCTTCAATACACAATAATCAATGAATTGCCATATTTCGGCACGTGTAAGCAGAATGATCTATGATGTAATAACATAATATTTTCAATCCGAATTTAACCAAAGAATATTACACGCACGCATAGCATCTACGTAGCGCTTTTATTAAAAATCTGCATTATTTTTTGCTCCATGCGATTACCTGTTTTTTTAAATGGTCTGTAGATCTATATAATTGAAGTTTTTTCAGATTTTTTTATCTTATATATATCTGGTGTTGCTATGCTCATTGCTAACAGGGTTAGAACTGACAGGTCAAATAATTTATTTGGTAAATAATTAATACAAAGTTCAATGCTACTTATTAATTTTAATGTTTTTAATGGTCGCGCTCAACGGGGTACAGGTCTTAATCACCACCCGCTATTTTAATAAACAATCCTAATTGCTTTTTAGAATCTATTTTAAATGTTGATCAGAACTTTTTTTTAACATGCTTACAAATGAGTTATTTTGATTGATTCATTCTCGGAATCGGATTAAAGATTGAATTTAGAATCGTTTATTGAACGCGGCTGTAAATTGCAAGATATTATAAAATAAAACTCATTTAATAAGTAATTAATGTGTCTTTAGCGATAGCTAAATAACTATAAGTAATATTCGGTAGGTATGCACTTTACCCTATGTTTAACTTATGTGTACTTTATACATATAACTTATAATTTTTTTTTGTGTTTCAGAACGGTTGCGCCATCGGACCAGCGGCGATCGCTCCGTTCCTCGGTCTCGGGGTATACGGTTTCGACTTCGCGCACGAAATCTCTTTCCTCATGAACATGGTGATGAAGACATCGTTTATCAGATGCGGGATCGTCGCCATGGTGTTAACTATGTTCGGATTTAACAGACAACCTTTAGAATGCCGCGAAATGTATTGCCATTTCTCGAAACCCGACGTTCTCCTAAAATATTTAGACGTCGATACCAGTTCGGTTTGGATAGAAATTGTATCGATATTAGGCCTTTTGTTTGTGTTTAGATCTTTATGTTATATTGGCCTTCGATGGCGGTTTGCTACGTGATTTTGCTGCTATTATGGTATTGGATCTATTAGACGTTAAGGCGCTTTCTCCAACAAAACGGCGCGCTATCCATACTTTTATAATCTATGCATTTAAAAATTATAATACAAAAAAAAAATGAACCATAATTCTCCAATATGTTATCTTTGGTTGTTTAATTTTTTTTTTATAATTCGGATATTTTTTCATTAATTTAATAAGCATAATAATGAAAAAAAGTTGGTTTTGTTCATCTTCCCCTAAAGTACACATAACCTTAATCTGTAATCAACAATATTAGATAGAACAATTAATAAGAAATATTTTGATAGTTTAATATTTTCAAAAAGACCTACACTTGTTATTTAAATTATGCGTGATTTTTTGCATAGTCCTACCGCAATTCGTGCGCCGTATAAATGTTTGGAACGAATGCGCAAGGCTGTTTGCTCAGGGGAGGAGCCTTAAGTTTATCTTGTAAGTCCCAGATTCTTGCCTCCACTACATATAGTACTGTAGAGCAATAAATTGGGACGTAATTTCCAAAAAAATGCTATCATTTTACTGTGTAAGATGAAAGCATTGTGATAACATAATTGAGTTAGTACAAATGACAGAAGGCATGTGATATTGATATGTAAGTTTTAAAATATACCGTTAAATGTCATTTTCAAAAACGATCCCAATCGCTTTTACGATCTATCTTAAAATGGACCAATCAGAAAAGTCATTTTTGACATGCTTACAAATGAATTATTTCGATTGGTTCATTCTCGAAATCGGATTGAAGACTAAGATTGGGATCGTTTATTTGAAACGGCTGTAAGTGATACAGGTATGGTAGATGTAAAGAAAGGCTGATATTTTTATAAAAGATAAGTATAAAATGTATGGATGTTTATGATTTACGCGTTTCGCTCATTTAGTTCGAAATACAGTGAAAATAATTATTTATATATATACTAATGCAAATGTACTGTACTATAGTATACTTGTGCAAAGTGTTATTCCCTTGAAATCCAGTATGCGTTTGTAATTAAGTATTTCCTACAAATATCTTAGTTATATTAACTTACAAGTAATTTCAGTAATTAAAAGTTGATAATTATTTATGATGTACGATGTAAAAGGGAACTTGACTTATTTTATTAGGGTATCTTACCTCTAACCTCCGATACAAAATCAAGTAATAAAATATCGAAGTTCTCTGAAACATAACCATGCCTTTAAAATATTGTAGAGAAGTTAAATGTAAAATAGCAATATAATATCTGAATAGTGACGTCATCCACAATTACGCTGCGCGAGTTAGAACGAGATATCAAGATAACCCAATTGAGCGTCAATTCTTGTTAATAGGCATATTTTATATAGGTATACAAATTACTTTTAACCACTTTTGATGGTATTTTAACAAGATAATTTTTTGAATGATGTGCTGTTACGTGCAAAATGTTTGGAACAATACGAAACGGCCCTATTTTAACGAACATAGAATCTCGAACTTTTATTATCAGATATTTATGATTGCATTACAAACTTTTTTATTGCCTTGTACGTTTTTATTATTTGAATCTGTGCTTGATATGGCTGTGGCTGTGCTGATCCTTCTTTAGCATTAAGATAGTTCTGTATTTCTTGTTTATGTATTGTTATTATCGTTATGTCAACAGCGATGTTGAATTCCATGATTTAATAGTACCTACATAAGTCTTAGAATTTGGCTTTGATATTTAATACATTTTGCAGCACTTATAACTGTGTTAAGTCTCAAAAAGATTTCTTTTGACGCCAATACAATCCAGTTTGATAATATTTTTGTAGAATCTAATCTCGAAAATATTTGTATTTAATCTCAAATAAATTTGTATATTCTTACAATAGCCAAAGATACTGCTATTTATATGTGTTGAATTGCTATTCTTATAGTTATATCATGGACACTAAACTGATCATGGGCGAAGTTCTAAATGGGAATTTAATAACGCTTCACCACCGGCCCATGATAATAAAAAATTCCAATAGTTATCTAAAGAATGATCCTTAAATAAACCAATCACAATAAGTAATACGAAGAAACTTTAATCTGATTGGTCCATTCTACGGTTCGTTCCGTGATAGATATTAAGTATTATTAATGATTCCTTATGTTTACGCCAATATCAGACATGGTAATTAAACTATTTTTCAAATATTTTGGGGTTTTTTTATCACCCTCTACCACCCCTTAATTTGGTATGTCGAAAAAGGGAGGCCGGAAGGGTGTATATATGTTATATAAAGCCTAGCATTTCCAAGTCAGATTAGTCTCCATGAAATAACAAATATTACATAGTGTTAACAATTTACTCAATGTAATTGATAGGTTCTGGTTATTGGGTTCGTATTAAGGCAATACCTCTGTACAATTAGTAATTTATCATGAAATATAAGATTTTTAAATATTCTGTTGTTTTTTTGTTTGCAGAAAATTTTGAATTATTTCTGATCGTTAAAATTATATTGTAATATCTATATGAATAAATAGAGCATAAGAGTGTGTTTGTTTAAACGCGCTAATCTAAGGAATTTCTTAACCGATTTTGATTTTTTTTACTAATAGGAAGCTACGTTACTCTTGACTGCGAAATGCTACTTTTTATTCTGGGAAAATATTAATTTTTGTATTGACCTCTTTTTTAAACTTTTAAGTGCCTTTTCAATGCCTAAATTGTCAAAAAGATTTGTATGTATTTAATTACATTATATCTATGTTAAAACTTTAAACTATTATAAAAAAAGCTACTTTTAGCAAATATAGTTTTATTTATGTGTTATATACATGGTTATATACGCTTGATATAGTGCTCTATTTTCGACCGAAACCTTTGTCGCGGCGTTTCTTTACATGTTTTTAGTTTTAGTTTTTCTTTTTCAGCTTTTTCTTCTTTGATAGCCTTTTTCCTGGCTTTCTTGCTGTCTGGGGATTCGTCACGTGGTCGAGCACAGTGTTTGAATTTGGAACCTTAAAAGGAATAAGTAATGTGTTAATTCTTCTGACTTTGAAATTGATTTACATTTTGCCGTGAATTTTGAAAAATGATTTATCCTAAGTTTACTTTAATCTTACGCCAGTATTCGATAGTTTACAAAAATATTTCTAAATTTGAGCTGGATTTAATTTTTATTGACTATTGATATTGGCAAAATCACAAATGAGTCAATGGTATCATTCTCAAGAGAAGTGGAAGAGACACTATGTTTATTTTTTTTCTTATAGGGTATTTGTCAGGGCCAAAGAATATTATTTTAGTATTATTTAATACGATAATTTACCAAAATGATGTACAGGTCCCAAGTTAATTTAGTTTTATCTTGAATTTATTCATAAACATTTCCTTATTTATATTTTGTTAAATTTCTAAATATTTAACTGAGATTGGACCCCAGGATTTGTTATATAGGTACAACCAGTTACAAAAACTAAGGCGATTACTTACAACATATCTACTTGAAAGTGTATTGAGCTGATAAATAAAAATGATTTTATACCTTCTTGTTCATCATCATCATCAGAACCATCTTCAGAGCCACTTGATATCTCATCTTCTTGGAGTATTTCAGGTTTGTCAACAGTGCCTGATAGATCCTCTTTGAAGCCAGCTATCTTTTTGTATGCCAAGTCGTCTGTATCACCCTCTTTTGCCTTCTTTATGTCTCGTTCATAGTTAATTACCTAGAAAGTTATGAAGAAACAAATTTAAATAATAGTACTAGAGGCAATAACAATAATGATTAGTGTTTATAATATTTATCTGAAGTATACAGGATCATTTTGATATTACGTGAAGGATTGAAACCACTTTGTCTTTACCTCTGCTAATATTGTGCCAAAAATCATACATAAACATTTTCACTAAATATGTCTGTTATGCTTTTCTGATAATTTTCTAGTTTAATGAAAATATAGCATGTGTTTGAGTGTATTTGACTGAAGGTACATTATGATGTTAATGCTGCAGCGAATTATATTAGAGTAGTAGTAGTCGTTTTAAGCCGTAAAAAATAAAATTACTTTTTAATATTTATTTTGTTGGAAACTTACAGTTTTTAAAGTGATTGTAAAGTATAATTTTCAAGAAATAAATTTGTGGCTTCATTTAGAAACACAATGTTGAAATGATTCTGTATAGCTTTAGACTTATTGTAGTAAGTTCTCAGTTAGCTATTTTTGTATGGTTACATTAGGTTTGTTTTAAAACTTTAGAATATTTAGGGAAAAGGACAAGCTTATATTAATGCAGTTTGATCTATACTATGAATGAATGTATGGATGGGGCTGCTACAATAGTAAGTTTTTAAGCTAGGCTTATTATAACCTAAACACTAAAGTATATTTAATAATAATTAGTAATAAATAGACTTCCCACATGAATGGTTATTTAATAATAACACTTTTCAATTATGACATTTAAATTAAAACAGTTTAGATTGTGGAGGTGAATATTATTATACATATTTTTCCAAACTGGAGTTGTGGTAGATAGTTCTTTTAAAATATTTAAATGGAAATTTATTTTCAATAGCAGTGTTTCAAACACAATTTATATGCTTGATTTAAACTTGATTAAAAGTGCTTATGCATGATAAGATACTACATAAGAATAAAAAAAGGAATCACCTCTGTTAGTCTCTTAGGAATGTAAATATTCTTGAAAGCTTCTTCTTCAACCTGTTCTTGCGCCGTCATTTCTTCGAAATTCCTAGCTGCTGCTTTCTCCGATAATTTCTCAAGGCACTCTTCCAAATTGTTCTCATTAATACTCGCATCAGTGATAAAATCAAACAATTCCTTAACAGTCAGTGTAGCCACACCACGTTTTCTGAAGAAATCTGATATATTCGTACAATCTTTTCTTAAAACTCAAATGCATGTGGATGGTCATGTTCAACAGATTGTGAGACGTCAATGACAACAACATTCCCCTTGTGATACAACATGTTATATTCAGACAAATCAGCGTGAACAAGTTTACAAATGTTGTACATCTTCCACATCATAGTAATACAGTCTCGGTATAAAGATCTGGCAGTGGATTGAGAAATATCAACATCTTTTAATTTCGGAGAAGGCCAGCCTCCCTCACCCATAAAAGTCATTACTAACACATGACTCCTTAAAATAATTGGTTCGGTACATTTAATTTTGCATTGTACATTCGCACCAAATTCCTCATTTCCTTCTCAGCCCATGTACGAACCATTTTACGAGGATTAGATCTACAATACCCATTCCTGAATCTGTATTCACCTGAAACGTATTTATCTCTGTCTTTAAACACTAAGATTGATGTTTTAAATATCTTTACAGCGAAATCTCTTCCATCTTTAGACGTTGCGTGGTAAACATTGGCTTCTTTTCCAGTAGATATGCAACCATTTATTTCATTTATAATGCCTCTATTCAATAGTTTGAATAAAATCATTTTCGTCCGAGGGTCCATAACCTGCTCAGCTGTGGCTCGATCATGTTTATCCTTTATTCTAATTCTTTCATTTATAACTTTTCTGTCATTTTGATCTAGAAACTTCTCAGTGTTATTTGACATAGGCTCATATTTATCAACATTTATTTTATGCACATACTTCTTGAATAACTTTTCTGTTGGTTGGTATGTGGTCACCTTGTTGGATGGAGCTTATGAGTTGATATTCTGTTTTTTCTGTGCACCTTGCGATGGATCATCTGAGTCGTGAAAGTACTCATCAGAATCAAAATCATCATCATCGTCAGTACTCAAGTTTTTTATTTGGGGCACATCTGAAAACTGATATTGATGTGTGTTAATTTTATAATCAAACATATTTTGATACCATGTTGGGGTATAAATAACTACTTAGTAAATCCAATTAATATAATAGATTTAAGTTTTGTTAAGCACTGATTTAAGGTGAAAGTAAATTAAACAATGTGAAAGAGATCTAAATTTTAAACATCCCGAGGTAGGTAATTAAAATTATGAGAGCTATTATAGGCTGTAATCAACTTGACTGGCAATACATGTATGGCCTAAATTATAATTATTAAACAAATAAGGTTTGGTAAGCAAAAAAATACTTACTCTCACTGACTTAACCTTAGTTGACAAATCTTCTTCATAATCACTGAACTGTCCGTCCGACATTTTTATATATTATTTATGCTCAAATATTACAACTCTTCCGTATATTAAAAATATTTCTAAATTAACTATCTAAATCTATTTTGCACTAAAATATCCATGTGGATTGTGATTGTGAAGTTTATTGTCAAATGTAATTTGTCACTTGGTAGTGTTTTTTTATGTTACGATTCTGAAAATTGGTCTATTGAGCTCAAGTAAATAGTGTTGCCAGAGAAATGGTGGTTCAAGTCTGAAAATTCGGCATCAAGTAGCCCGTAGCCTAAAACACTCTGTCTCGTCTGAAGCTTTCCATGGCTGGCAATGGTGGCGGCCAAGTATTATATTACGTATCTACTGTCTATTCAATATTATGACGTAGGTTTACACGTAGAATCATATTTTAGTATTACGAGCGCAGTGGACTGCCATGCAATACTTTGTAATTTAAATTTCTGGATGGTATTGGTTGGTGCCTGCTATTTATGGATGGTTGCGTCGCTTACCATCGGACGTGCGCCATTTTCGTCTTGTTAATAGATAATTTAATTAATTTCCATAAAAAACGTTTCATTACAGCGTGATCCTTGGATATCTCAATTCATACACCAGAGGGGTTAATGCTATAATAGGAAATGCTTAGATATTGCAAATTATGCAGAAAATTGTTGCGTGCTCATAAAACAGACCTTGAAAAACATAATATAAAATTGATAATACACGCCTTGAAAGATAAGATTTCAAAATAAAAAATCAATCAAAAGTTTTGTCATGTTATGCTGCTGTTAAAACTAACAGTATGTAGTGGATTCCTTTACAAATACTTAGGTGCCGCAAGCAAAATTTAGTGATTATGTAAAATAATAATAAAAATATGTAGTGAGGGTAAAGTAACTAAAGAAATACTATGTAGTGTATTGGCTCTATTAATTGTAGCCGATATATAGGTTTTAACTATTTTTGTTTGAATTGTAAGACAATGTATATCTCATTGTGTATAATTAATGTTGTAAATAAATAAATATTTCTACTCTAAATTAGGTAATAAATTGTTGAGATGATCCCATCATTTATTTATCAATATATTTTCTATGTACCCTTCGTTCTTTATTGGGACTGCCAACTGACAAATGCTTAGCGTACATTTCCTGGTCAAATAAAATATTTTTCCTGCGCATATCCATTATTCAGTGGCGTATAACTGTATACGGTTAATGGAATAAACGTGGCAAATTATTGAGGGGCGTTTTGATTGAGCAATCAGTCAATTCAATGTCAATTGGAAAAGTAGGCTCGTTTGTTTTACGAGTATTATGTATGTTTGTCTACAGATCGAATTAACTTGGTTCTATTTAATTTAAAAAAAAAGAATAATGTATATTGGTTGTCTTAGTTGGTCATTATTAAAAAAAATGTAATAATCCGAATTTAAAATGCCATAATTTTGAAAAAAGTACGTTACTTTCATATACAAACTGAATATCTACAAAATAGGAACGATATTTCCTATTTATTATTTTAAAATTGCACACGAAAATTTAACGATACACAAAGTAACAAATATAGATGTTCGGATGCTAATTTCATGCTGTTATGCATTTTAACATATCGGTAATTTAAACATTAATTACATAATTGCGTATCAGTTTAAACCACACGCCCCGTATTCATTGAATAAAATGTGAACAATATTGTAGGTATGTTAACATTTGTAATACTATAATTGAAGTTCTAATAGTTCATTTCACGTATTAATGATTTGATTTCTTTTAGGTTGATACCAAGCTTTTTATAATATAGGTTTAAGATTTTGCTCTATGTTATATAGATAAGTTAATTAAGTTTAGATTAGATCAAAGTAAATTTGTTTAAAATTATATTTTATATTATAGAGGGCGTTTTTTTATCCCATCATGGCCTTGCATTTTTATTTCACCGCATATAATAGTGGAGTTTATAATATTATGCCGTTTAAAAATATACCAGACTTTAATATCTTATGGCGCAAATACCCAACATTAACAATCTCCTTGTATAACAGATATTTCCTAATACTATGTATTCAATTATTCTTCTCTTCATAAGGGTAAGTAGTAGTTTTAAACTACCGACGCGAGGTTTCCAACTTCGCTGCAATGTTTCATGTTCAGCGCAAAAAGCGCTTACGATGTACAATCCAGAATAAATAATGGAAGCCATAATGGACCTAGACTTACTTAGCCTTCTGTTTGTGACCACAGTTTGAAACATTTATGTCTCGTATTTCTAGAACTTTTGTTATAGACCTGTAGTTAGAGCCAGAAGTTTTGGGAAATATTTATATAGTTTATTTAATAAGTAATTATTTAAACAATAATTTGATTTCTATGTCTTTTTGTAATGTATCTATCATCTTTTTCTAATGTTAAATTTTTGCTTGTACATTTAATAAATATAACTTGTGATCCAAATACATAAATTATTGCACTTTAATTAAGTGTCTAGATGTTTTAAATTTAACGAATGTTGTTTTTATGAGATATAAATATGACTTCCGAGTATCGAAAACTTATTCAT
>NW_023595253.1:28749-46644 GCF_014839805.1 Manduca sexta | reverse complement strand
ACCTATATGTGATGTCGGTAATGGTAGAAAACTTCAATGTAGATTATGTTACATTTTCTGTAGGTAGGAAATGAGAATATATATATACATTTTCGCGAAAAGAAACTTTTTAAATTTTAGTACTCTGTTATTTTCCCAATAATTTCAACTTTGTTAAGTCTTAATGAATTTACAATAAAAGAAATATAATATTACAAATTTGTTTTCAAATTAAGAAATCTCGAGGTTAGTCAAGTACGCATGAGATGTTTTAGTTCATAAATGTGTTTAATACACAAATGCACTCTCTGTTCCCTCATAGTCCGAGGATCTCCTCGGAGATCCGGACCGGACCGTAGTATATAAGTTTACTATCTAGTAAACTTATATACTAAGGTCATGTTAATAGGTATGAAACAATATCGAAGAATACTAATGGCCGCTGGCTAAAGTTTTTAACGTTTACTAAAGTTTGTAAAAACAACTCGACAGTAAAAGTTGCACTAACTTATCCTGCTGTTTCCCGTAACTCTAGTGTGGGGTGAGTGAATTTAATATTAAAAAATGGAGTACTCTTGGTTTACAACAATAAAAAATGCAATATTTTTACATTCGATTTCACGCAAAGCCATTTAAATAATATGCCGCATAAATTATTATAACAATGAAAATAGCTATATGTTCATTTTAGCAATAACGAAACGCACCAATGACAGTAATAATACTTGACCCCTGATAGATACGATAAGGTATTCTTATCTATCTTAGCTTATGATAACATAGATAACCTCCAAAATTATCATTGCAACAGTTTGTTACCTGTCAGTAAGATATAGAGACCGGCTCTTAATGTCATACAAACGAAAGAGAACGTGAAATATTAGTGATACCGTGAAGCCGTTGTGTACCGGTGAAAGTAACGGAACTAGTGGCTTTCCATGATCTTAGCATTAGAGATTAGAAAGCATTACATGTGAATTAAAGGTACTAGTACTGGGATACACGTATCAAATGATACCAATGCCTCGGCTTTATATTGCTTCTATTAACATGGATTTTATTACCAATGTCTCGGTGTTAATTTGTGCTTCCGTAAACTTTATATTGACGTTTGAAAGGTAATCGTATCTAAGCGACAATCGGTAGATTTTGAAATGAAGGGATTTAAAGATTCGATTTTAACAATAAAATATATAAAATTACTTAAAAAACTACATTCAATTCCAAACTTGTCCTAAATGTAAAAGAACCTAAACCAAACAACGCAGAAAAGTCTGGCAATAACAAATATGTACATAAATTATTTTCGGTATATTCGTCGCTTAGATATGTTTGCTTCTCAAGCGTCGATATATATATTCCGCTGTTAGAAGATATTTGACGTCGTATCTCCTACTCTGCAGTTTTTACTGTAATAGTGTGTAGAAATTCTAAATACATATTTTAAAGAAAATCATAAAAATAAATTTTAAAGTAGCATCTTTATAACTTGCATGTTTGTATTTGTCTTTAAAAGCGAGGTCAGTGGCCTAGTTGCATCTCTATCCACCGCTTCGGGCGACTCTAGATCATTGTTAAAAATCTATACTAATATATAAAGGTCAAGAGATAGTTTGTTTGAATGAGCTTTCTCAGGAACTATTAAACCAATTTTATTCCGGAAAATATGTCACGCGGCCGGAGCCGTGTGTAAAGCTAGTATTTATAACATTAATGTGAAGCCCTTATCAATATTTGCAACGCTCGCACGCATCAGATCAAAATATGTACGAAGAACCCTGTGCGTCAACCCCAAATGAATGACATACGTTGAAAGGTAGACGTTTCATATTAATTACTAAAATTACATTTTCATTCTTACTTATAAACATTTCGCAAAACTTGATTAGTTAAAAGACAAATTTACTCGATCAGCTGAGAATCAAAACCCGCCATCTTGTCGCTTAATAAGGTTTAAATTAGGAACCGGTGATGTATTTGACAGCTATTTAAGCAATTCTTAACCACCTCTTAACGCTAAACAAGTTTATAAGTAAGACTGTTTGTGTTTACCCGTGTATATATTCATTTCAGAATTTAGACTGACTCTCGATAGTTCTTTTTTCGAAGGTTTCGAAGGCACGCCATCGATTATTCTAAAGCCTTCGGTCATGGCCGTTCATATCGATAACGTAATAGTAAAAAATAGGTCAAGCGACGTGTTTTATAAATACATTGCTTAACTCGCGGCAATTGTTATATCTACTGTTAATATAGCTTTTGCACAAAAATACTATTGAAATTGAATATTTGAATATTAGTTCGTGCCCTATCTATTAGTATATTACATAAAGCTGAAGAGTTTGTTTGAACGTGCTAATCTCAAGAACTACTGGTTCGAATTAAAACTGTTTTAGTGTTTAGCCCATTTATCGAGGCTATATAATATTTCATTATGACAAATAGGAACGGAGAATTGATGAAAAATGTTACTAAAATGGAGAAAATTTATTCTTTTTGAGAGTTTCCGTTGCGTGCGCAGCGTAAACGGTTAAAGTTACGCAACTTATTATTCCTATTAAAAGGTTAAAAAATGTATTTTAAAACAAAGTCCCCGCCGCACCTCCCTGCTGTCTCAATGCGACAAACCCTCAAAAACCAACCACTGGATTTGATTGAAATTTGTTAAGAACATAGTTTAAGACCCTAAGAACACATACACCAGGCGTTAAACTCGCCATTGTGGCCAACGTAAGTGTGTTGCTTTCTAGTCTTAGTCTGTGTATTTACTGTGACGTGACTGACCACGAATGCTGCAAAGGCTTCGAAACTTCGAAAGAAAATTATAGAAATAGTTTTATTTCAATAAATTTTATACTTATATACGTAATGACTTATACGAGACGTGGCCTCTCACTGTGGGCCTCATTAGGAGGCTCAAGGTCACTCAACGAGCTACGGAGAGGGCTATGCTCGGTATTTCCCTACGAGATCGAATCAGAAATGAGGAGATCCGTAGGAGAACAAAGGTTACCGACATAGCCCATAGGATTAGCAAGTTGAAGTGGCAGTGGGCCGGACACTTAGCTCGAAGAACCGATGACCGTTGGGGTCGAAAGGTTCTAGAGTGGAGGCCACGTACAGGCAAACGAAAGGTCGGACGCCCGCCTATAAGGTGGACGGACGACCTGGCTAGGGTCGCAGGAAGTCGCTGGATGCAGGCCGCTTCCAACAGGTCGACGTGGAGATCCTTGGGGGAAGCCTATGTTCAGCAGTGGACTTCCTGTGGCTGATATGATGATGATGATGACGTAATGACTAAACATATACTTTAACGACCAGTACTTATTTACTTTGTCTATCTTCTGCAGATATTAATACGAAATAAAGAAAAACCTCATTATTATACACAAGGGACTATTAATAATAATGATATCGTCCCTGTATTATATCTGTCCCTCTGCTGAACACGGGCCTCCTTATTAGGAGGAATTAGGCCTTAGTCTACCACATTGAACCTTTCGGAAAATTTTACCTTTCGCCACTGCTATATACAGTTTTGTATGAGTTTGTTATTCCTTCAGTTAAAAAGTATGCTATACCATTCGAAAATCGGCTTATATATGATTCCCTTTTAGGTATATTCACCTTTATTTTGCAGCGAGAGGCTGTTAACCACATAACGTTATGAAATTTCGACGTACCTATATTTAGAAAAAATGCTTTGAGTTTTTATTCAAAGACACTAAAATTCCATATTCTATCGTGTTTTTTTCGTTGCTTCAACCAGAAAGCAAAAACATATTCCTGGTAAAAAATTAACTATGCTTAAAGCATAATATATTTTTGATTTAATAATCTGTTGGAATATACACAATTGGACGGCGATACGTTTATTGATTGATTGATTGACAGAATATTCTAGAATATTCGTTATTAATGAAATTGCTGATAAACTAAACTGGTATCGGTTTAAAAAATTGTAAAGTCGGTAATTCCGTGTTTTTTGCGGTTGATTTTGACATGTCCGTATATAATTTGAATTATATGATGAATAGATGAATGCATATTAAAGGCTCATAAACAATACGTACAATAAAATTTTATTATTAGTCTATGCTTTAAGTTTATAAACTGTAATAAGCAGACGGTATCATTTTTACTTATTACTCAGTCTATGAATATGTTCGTTAAAATTGTGCAATTTTTATGGAATTATTAATAGGTGAATGAATATTAAAACTGGCGGGCACGAGGGCGGTGCCGTGAACAAAACATATGCATGACAAATTAAAGAAATTGTTCTAAGAAATTAACATACTTGTTCTAAAACTTCCAAGCCATGTCACTTCTCGAAAACATTTTTTTACTATGAGTATAATGACCTCTGTAAACATATCGAAAGATAAAAAGAATTTCTGAAACATGACACATATCAGAAATTCGAAACCAAGTTAAAGCCCCTCCACGAACAAACGGCCTTGAACATAAGCACCATACATTTAACGCGCACGAGTTACGACCGGGAATATGTAGATTAACGAATAATGTCTTTCAAAACCAATTAAAGGTCTTTTTGAAAATGTTAATCTATAAAAATGTTCCTTATTAAATTGTCTATTTACAAGTGTTGGTTGCAAATTGAAATGAAGTGCATTTTAAGTCCACTTACTGTCAGGAGCATTGTGTCATTTTTCCATGCTCGCATTAAAAAAAGTAAAAACTTAGGACATGCACTAAGCCAAAATTATTAGAGGCATTTTCATTATGAAATGAGTGAAACATTATGAAGTTAATGGGACAATAATTATAATATTTAAAAAAGATCAACCGAAGCATGATAACATATTTTAGAAATACTATATTATAAATTTCGAATGCATAGCTTCGAAAATACGGTTAGAGCGTTGTTCTGCTGAGGGCAACACCTGAATTGATCCTTGGCCAATGAGGAAACAATTTTTTCGAAGATTACGATTCTTTATGGTGAACTTTTGGATTGCGAGAACTTATTAAATTCATCGAGACATTGTTCTGATATCACATATGGGTATCATAAAGCCAATTTCCTTGTAATTACTTCCAGCTTTCTGTTTATAGTATTGGCTGCATTGATCATTTTAATTATATGACAAAACGTTACCGCTATGGTCGCCTGGAAGCTTCCGTTGTTTAATTTCCTTCTTGTATCATCTTTTACACTATAATCTGAAGCAATAGTAATGTTAAGGTTTGTTCTTCTTGCTTTGCGATAGATTACTTTAAAACAGATAGGTAAACAAAAACCATTGTTTCCACTGGGTAAATTACCGAGTTCAAAAGTAGTATATGTATTAATCCAGGACAAGATCTACCCGGGTGCCAAATTTCATCCAAATCTGTTCAGTTGTTTTTGGGTTTATTTACGACAAATATTCAAACATTTTCACAAGTTTTTGCATAGTAAGAAGTAAGATGGTATGGGTCGAGACATTTCATTGCGTCTATAGACCATGTAAAAGAAAATACATTCGAATTGAGAACCTTCACCTTTTTTTGAAGTCGGTTAGCAAACAGGAAATATTAAAGTGTGCAGGAATATAAAACTAACATTATTCACAAGTAAAGTACAATTCAATTACATTATTTACTATTAAATAATTTGAATTGCAAGTTAAATTCATACGATTGGATAGACTACAAAAAAAACATGATTTGCAGTTATATCGACGCCTCTGTTTCTTGCATGCTATTACTATTATTTGTTAAACTATTAAATAGCGGTCTTAACAACCATATAAGCGAGTATAATTGCTTATATATATTTTTTTGTAGTAAATCATCGAAATTTGTATCCGGGTGTAATATAATTTAATTTAGATTCGAGTTTTAGATAACTATAACATGCATAGAACTAGGAAAGAATAAATCATTTTCAAACTATTGGATGGCAAATGAAGAAATGAATCCGATATTATAGGAAAAGTCTCTTACTTTTGTCAACTTTTAGGAAAGTCTATGTATTCCATCAGATACAAGCTTTTGCTCGCAGCTCCGCCTGTCAGAGCTTCCGGGATAAAAATGTCTTTATATCCGGAACAATATACATATATATTGTTCCGGATAAAAAGTATTCTATATCCTACTCAGGGTCTCAAACAATGTGCAAACTAAATTTTATTGCAATCCGTTTGGTAGTTATTGAGTTTATCCTATTCAGACACAAACGAGGCAAGGTACATTGTTTTATAATACGTAAGGAGAAAGATCATTTATATTTCTGTCTATTCTAGACGTTCTATATAAACGTAGAAGTGGTAATAATAATATTATAATTTTTTTTTGTTGCAGACAGACAAAATGGATCTGGAATTTCGGAATTTAACGTACACTGTTCACAGCCGATTGTCTAAAGGTAAGTTACTGTTAATGAATATTGTTACTATTTTAAACATTTTATTAAAGTATAGTAGGTAATATTTTAAAGTCGAATATATTTGTGTTTTTTTTATTGCTTTAAATGATGAGACGACCTTCGCGTGCGCTTGATAGTAAGCGATACGATAAACAATAGAAACACTATTTAACACCTTGAATTACAAAGTATTGTTTGGTATTCCACTGCGCTCGCCATCCTAAGACATGAGTTGTTAAGTCTTATTATGTCCAGTAGTTACATTGGCTACAGTGTCCTTCAAACCGGAACACAACAGTGAGTACACGCTGCTTGGCGGTAGAAATAGACATTGCGGTTGTACCTACCCAGGCGGACTCTTACATACTAGAAAAAGCGACACAAAACATTGCTCGAACCGGAATCGAATTCCGAACCTTCTGGTGTATATATTGACCAGTAGAATACAGGCTACCACCATAGCAAGAAACGAATAAAGGAAGAAACAAAATACGAATTAGTGTTATTTCAAAACATGTTTTGATACTAGACTATATAATTTGGGAATAATTGACATTTAACATACACGTGCAATGTTTAGGTGCAATGACCTATATTACAAATATTTAACACTGTTATAAACATTTTATTTGTTAACAGCTTTTAAAAGTACAATATAAAGCATTTAACATAGCTATTGCGGCTTTTCACTTTTGAATGGAGCACTGAATTTTACTTAAAATGAATATTCCAGTGAAATGAACTTATAGAATTAACTTAATTTTTTTATTTGCTTAAATGTTATTTAATATAATTCGACCATGTTCTAGTTGACGCCAGCCTTTAACATGCAAATAAAATACATTCTGCAGAAATTTATGCAACGCATTTCTAGCACTTTCTATTTATTCGGGGGCACAGTGTCTCTGGCAGATGACAGTATAAGTGGCGAAGTATAACGGTACTATTCATCTCATGTATAGGAAAGTTGAACAAGACGTGTTTGTATATTTAGACATGCTTTTTGTAGCAATTTACTAGAGAATATACACGAAGGATGATAAGTTGAAGCGATCGCGGCTCAGAAACTTCTAGAAAGCCAGGGAATTGTGGAGCGTTGTTGGCTTTAAGATGAAAAATAGAGGGCAGAGGGTGGAAGGGTCTACCACTCTCTGTTCGTATGCATTGCAGTGGCAACGTGATGTGACAGTTTGCTATTACATTTCCTAAAGTTAAGAGCAGCAAGCTCTTGCAATAATATTGTAAATAAGAGTTTCCAGTTTACACTAGCGGCAATATTTCAATACTTCTGTAAACAGAAGCTGCTTCGAAATTTGACAAAAGTCAGCTTCCTTTGATTGTTATACGGCTAAAATTGGTTGCGGAATTCGACTTCTTTCTAATCTAAATCTCAAGGAGGAAATATTCGGAAGTTCCAAACACTAATTATTTCCTTGAAAGCAAGCGGTGCATTCAAATTCTTCTAGTATTAATTTATACATGTTGAAGATCACTTAATTCATTTCCTCGTTTGCAGACCCACGTCATAGTGACGTAGTCCTATGGTAATGACAATGATTACTTGTCGGCACGGTAACCCTCACGCGCGGCCTACTTTCACTAAACATTTCTGTACTTCTAGTTCTCTCATCTCTGACGACTGAGTCATGGCGTAAATGCATCAAATATGCATTAATAAATATCATAATGCATTACTGGTGGTAAGTCTCTCATATGTGAGAGTGTCCGCCTGAGTAGGTACCACTGCAATGTCTATTTCTGCCGCCAAGCAACAGTGTATCGTCATTGTTGTCGATGATAGTCTCAGGATGCCAAGCACAGAGGAATACCAAATAATATTTTGTATTTCAAGGTGTTGGATGGTGTTTTTACTTATGGGCGGTCGTATCGCTTACCATCAGGCGAACGGCAAGCTACTCTCGTCTATGAAAGCAATAAAAAATAAAATTACAAATGTTACATGATATATTTCACTCAAATTAAAAACATATTATAATCTAAATAATAGCAAAATAACTAATGCATAGGTCTTCTAGATGAATCGCGGAAAATGAATGAAGTACATGCACGGATTAATATATTAATATCCGGCATAGTAGGTAGATATATAATATGCAAACACTTTTTATAACACAACAACACTAATCTACGACTAATAAATCAAAATAAAATCTTTACGCCTTTGTATAATTTCATAATATTCCCAAACCGGTCGTTGCCGTTATGTTCGCGTAATGGCTTACATAATAGATATAATTAGGAACTGTTTTTTCTAATGAACAAAAAACATAGCTGACCTAACTAGATATATCATAGGTTTTTATTTACGAGATTAATTTGAGAAATAGAAAAAATATAGAATCTGACGTGGGTTAAAAAATATTTAAAATGCGATACTATCTCGTGCGCCGAGGTTCTGTATATTTTGTTTTTTTTTCTTATAAACCTTTTCGCTATTATTTTACTTCACGCTGGTATTATAAATACCAAAGGTAAGTAGGCGCATAAAGAGCTGGAAGGGTTTGGAAAAAAATTGGTTCATGGAAAGACCACCTTTTGGATTAATGTACATTTTGGGAATTTTATTTTGAGAATACTTTGTGACATGGGCGGAGCTGATAAAAAATTCTAGTAGTACATAAAAGAAAAAGTTATGGATCAAAGTCAAAGAGACAGGCAAGAAGGCACAGCTCCCTTATAATTTTCCAAAAACGCGACTCGTAAGTCGATTAATTTGGATGTTTGTGATGGAGAGACCAATGCGTCAGTCATGTGTTCATCATCATCAGCCTATATCTTTGTCCACTGCTGGACATAGGACTCCTCCAATATGCACCATTTTACCCTGTCTTCGGCCTGTCGCATTCAGTTCTTACCAGCGACCTTTCGCAGATCGTCACTCCACCTAGCTGGAGGGTGTCCTACACTACGTTTGCCGAGCCGTCATGTCATGTGTTAGTCTATCCAAATCGCAAGTAAACGAAGCGGAGTCGTGTCGTGTTTTTTGGCACAGTTTAAGTACACTAAAAACTGACGTTGTTGTAGGCTCAGCAACACTGTTCCGTTGTTAATCTTTGGATTACGTCGAAAGATTACAAAGAACTACGTAGAAAAAGCGTTATAAATACCCAAGTATCGGTTTGGGGTTTTCCTTTCATCACAGTGACGTAATCATGATCTGTCTATTTGGTCTATAATTTGATAAATTACTTTTAAATAATATTGTATCCTTAAGCTGTGAAATTAACGTTTTTCGGTATTGACTTTTTGATCGGTATATATATTTTACCACCGTATGTTTCATTCACTCGTTTGCCAGCTTATACAATTAAAAAGAAAAGCGTAATGTGCTGTATGAATATTACGTGAAATTTATAACATTGTGCTTGTAATATGCAAGCTGGTGGTAGGGAATATTTTATATTCGCCCGGATAGCGTTCACCGTACACAAGGTGCTAAAACCCGCCATAATGGCCTACGTAAGTGTGTCGCTCTTCTGGGGATCAGCCTGTATATCCGGTTCCAACAGGCCGGCATAATTGTGTCGACTGCCGAGGGGTAATCATCTCTCATCAGTCCATATTCTATGGGACCCCTTCTACTTACCATCAAGTGCAGTGGGGTCATTAAAAAATATACAATTTCGTGTCAGCAAGGCAAGCATTTTAATTTTCTTCGAACACAGCTACAGAGACTGTGAAATATAATTAAACAAAAAAATGCTTATAATAGTTCGACCATTGTATATTTGAACTCCGATAAATTTACGCACAACATTACAATTAATTACCTCAAAACACTAAACCCTATGTTAAAATTTCAGTATTTGAGCGTTATAAAATTATTTTAGTTAATATTTATAAATATTATAACTTAAAAAGGGGGTCTTCTTTAATATCATTATACGTAGTATAAGATAATTACGCAACATTATTAGTGGTGGTAGTTTTACTAGTCTCTCATATGTGCGAGTACCCCTGTGGATGTACCACCGCAATGTCTATTTCTGCCGCCAAGCAGCAGCGTGTAATCACTGTTGTGTTCTGGTTTGAAGGACATTATAGCTACTGTAACTAATAGACATAATAAGACGTAACATCTCATGTCTCAGGATGTTGAGCGCAATGGAATACCAAAGAATACTGTGTAAATCAAGGTGTTGGATGGTGTTTCCACTGTTTATGGGCGGTCGTATTGCTGACCATCAGACTAACGGCAAGCTCGTCTCGTATTATCTCTCTCTCTTTAGTCGGCGCCTCATTACTGAGGGTCGTGATCCCATCCAAATTCATTCAGTAATCTTCTCCACGAGGCGCGATCTTTGGCTTGGTGCACCGCTACGCTCATTGGCATATTTAGGGAGTTGGCGAACTGGTCCGACCAGCGCTTCGGATTACGCCCTCTTGGTCGCTTGCCTTTGAGCTTGCCGGTGAGCACCAACTTCTCCAAGTTGTCTGGTTTCCGTCGCGCTATATGTCCAAAATATTTTAAAATACGTCCCAGACAGACGGAGGATAGCCTCTGTTGACGTTCCAGCTTGAGTCTCGTATTCAAAACAATAAAAAAAGGTAGATGGTATGATACTACTAGGTAATATTTTTTTGTAAAACGTTTTTAAAACCATTTTCTATCACCTTGAGGAAAAGAAAACCAGCCGTATGAAAGGGCCTGGCAAAACAATCACGTGGAAGTACGATGCATAAATGACATTTCCTTCAGGCCCATATCGCTCCAACCAATCTAAAAATCTATTGTATGTAAATAAGACATCCTATGCAAATAATATGGAGGTGACATAGGTAACTCGTACTGCGACCCGACTTTTAAAATGATTATGGAACTAATTCTTTTTGTGTTATGGTTAATTAGTAAGAATATTTTTTTATAAGGTAGTGCGAACGAAGGCCCGGATCCTAACAAAGCTCATTGAACATGTTTTTGTTATTTTCTGTAGCGCAAAACATAATACGATTTTTTGTTAGTATTCTATAATTTAATCAAAGGCTTATCTTTGTATTTTTTCATGAAACGATTTAATGAAGATATTAAAATCAGGTGGACCGTCATGGGAATGCCCTTAAGGTAAAGAAGATAACCAAATGACTCGATAACTTTTAATTGGCCTGATGGTAAACGACCACCCAAAAACAGTAGCAACACTACACTAACTCTGGATTACAAAGTATAGCGTTCAGACCTTTTTTTATTACTTTATATTTGTTAACCTGGTAAGAGCCGGCTTATACAAACACACCGGACTTTTGGTTAAGCATTTCAAGCGCTCGTAATCCTTGAAAATTAAGCGATCATGCTGAGGGCAACCCACAAACGGGTTATGATCCTCGACTCAGGACGGTCACTGGGAGAGGAGGAGACTTTAAGAATTATATAGTGTTTACACTGAGCCATTTCTTACATACCATAATATCTAGTAATGAATGTCTACAGTTTAAATCGGAACACTACAGCTGATGTGCTTGACAACAGAAGAGAAATTACGGTGATATCTTTCCTGCCGGACCCTCACATATGACAGACTAATTTGCCATTGATAAGCGAAGAGTGCTTTTCATATACTTACAGAATGAACAACTGTTAGATTGAATTGTTTCATAATGGTAAGTAAAGTTGAGACTCTTATCGTATTGATAGATTGCAAGCGAATTCACAGCGCACTCTTCTAGTATAAAACCATTAACTTTAATTGACCACGGTTAAAATAACACGGTTTTAAACTTTAGTTGTTGCCCAGTGATCCGTAATTATTGATGTCAAGTTTATTAATTGATCTTTAATTAAGAGTCTGAGTAAACGGCCTTGAGTATTCGTTTCGCATATTTCTGCGCACGAGTTCCGACGGAAAAGATTTACAAATAACTTATTAAAAAAATTTTTTTGTTCTTTTGGAAATTTAAACTACCTAAATATTCCTTATTAAATTATAGATAGTTTTGGTTGCCAATTAAAATAATGTGTATTTTAAAAGGATTAACCAACAACTTTATTGTCAAATTGATGATCCATTATCCATATTATAAATACAAAACTACCCAAGTTAAGATAACATATTGTAGAAATATGATTATTCTTTTTTCTATACCTTTTATAAAATCGAGTAAATAGCTTCTAAAAATTCGATTAGCGCACTCTTTTCATGTAGGAAGCATCTTAATAATGAAAATTATGGGCATTTTGAGTTAAATCATTCTTCGTACACATTTTGTTCAACCAAGAATAAGTAAGCGAACATTTCCAAATTGTGATGATATATTATTAAAATTATATTATTGCTTGAAAGATCGAATTAAATATATAGTTAAAAATATGATCGCCTTATCTATAGTAGCTTTTGGCTGCGGTTCAGTCCGCGGGAAAAAGTTTTTCCGAGCTTAATATATTCCCGGGATAATAAATCGCTATGACAAAGGAGCAATGTAGTTTCCTATTAGTGTAAAAAAATCAAAATCGGTATAATAGTTCCTGAGATCAGCGCGTTCAAACAAAAAAAGTCTTCAGCTTTATATTTAAGTATAGATTTTGAAACCACAATTTACATCTCAAACATAGGCACGCACTATTTGTTATATGAACACACTTTCTAGAGCGTAAAGTAGTATGTATTCTCAACATTCTATTGTTCAAACTGTTTTGTCATTAATAGGGCAGTAATTTGCGATTTTATACCGACAATTTAATCGCTATTGTCATTTAATACAGGCGCCATTACCACGTGTGGGATATTTTTTAATCATTGCGGATATCGTTCTTTGTTTAAATTTTTTAGAAACACACTGTATTTAATTGAATCAAGAGTCAAAATAGTTTCCAATTACAACGTAATTAAAGTTCATGTAACTGTGTACCTATATATATAAAAATGAATCCCTATTTCCCTTGGTCACGCCATCGCGCGTGAACGGCTGGACCGATTTCACTCTTTTTTTTGTTAGGTTTCTTATTGTCAGGAGGAGGATCTTATGAAAGAAAAAAATTAAGGGAAGTTGAGCGGAACCTTAGAAAATTTAAGAAAAGTTAATTTCAGCTATTGACAGAATGCGCGCTGCAAATTCATAGTTGACAGGACATCGTCTGTCGGGTCAACTAGTTCATGAATAATTATTGAGTTTTATATTTAACCTATAAATTAAGTAGAATGGCAAATGTTTACTTTAAGTATTGTTAGCAGGTTTTACTTTAAGTATTGTTTTCCTTTGTTTATTACAAAAACGATTAAATTTGTTTTAGTTATTTAAAAGCGCATCGGGGTGTAGACCGACAATTATATTGTCTTAATGTATAAAAAAAATTAAAATAATCGCAAAAAAATTTAGGGACATTTATAACATAAAATAAAGACATCATAACATGCGAGCATTGTTTAATTGTAATCATAACATTAATTATTTTGATAATGATTTTTTATCCGTCATTGAATGTTATAACCACTTCTATAGTATAGAGGTATAGTATCCATACATACCTATAGGTATTATATAACAAAGTGCCCTACTCTGTCTGTGTCATCGATTTTCTCAAAATCTACTGAACGGATTTTTATGAAACTTGGCATGGAGATAGTTTAACGCTCTGGGAAGGTTATAGGCTACTTTATGTCCCGGTAAAATATATAGCGGGACTTTTACCTCGGACAACTCCTTCACGCAGGCGAAGCCGCGAACAAAAGCTTAAAGATAAACGAATCAGGATGTTCATTTGTGATGAACAATCTTTGTAAGCACATTGCGCGCACGCAGTTTTGTGAGATTTGACATAATTAAAGATAAATAAATAATAAACGTCAAACTTAAGAATGTCTGAAACGTAATGAATGACGTTCGAATTTCGACCTTTGGGTCACCTCAAATTAAAATTAAATGTTTACGTTTTATCAACCTATCGTGGGATAATTGGCAGGCCTTATAATAAATGTTTTACATTATAATGTTCTCCTCTACGTCTTGTTTGAATAATTTATATGAACAAAATTTATGCCTTATTTTTGCTTACGTATATTTTTTTTATTTGATTTTTTATTAAAGTTTTTTGAATTAAATAAATCATAGATCTAAGATTTATTTATTTAAATATGACGCAAATTTGAATAACGAACCTTAGTAAAGCAATTACTACGCCTATGTTATTGAGATGTTGGATTTGAAGACTCATTATGTCCAATATTTGCATTTTGCATTATAATGGTCTTTAAGAAGGATCATAGCTCATCCTCACACTGTTATCTGACCGATATATATATAATAGGCAAGATATGTAAAATATTTTCATTTCGTCACGTAAAAAATTTTGGTATAGCATCAGTTATAGTTATCAGTATAGCATTACTGACAGCAACACTATTTTATTATAACTCATTATTATATCTTAGCTATTATATTATAAGTCATAGTCATTACCATTTAGAATTCAAATTTGAATTCGCATCACGTTGGATTCTCTCATATTACTAAGAACTGTTGTTGTCCTGCCGGCTGGGAAAATAATTGAAAACCCTATTGATCACTTCAATATTACCTACTACTAGCTTCGACAGACAATCTCTTAGAAAAGAGATATAATCCTAAAACCCGAGTACAGAGCCACCTACCGTGTCTAATAGCGCGACCTGTCAAACGCGCTAGGTAAAAATTGTTAAGGTTTTCTGCATCATTTTCTTATTTTTTTTCCTTAAGAACCTTCTACAAAGTATAAGGAAACTTAAAAAAATGTGAATGAAATCAGTCATGTGGCTCTCAAGTTATGAAGTGACCAAGGGAAATAGATAGCTATGTTTATATACATTTTTTACCAGATATCTCGCGGTTCCATCTGCGTATAAATCTTCTTGGAATAAAAGTCGGAGTGGTGCATCTCCTACGGACATAAAGATACTCTAATAATCTTTAAATAGACATTGTATATGTCTGTTTTACAATATTTTGTTTTGGTGTGTCCAAAGTTCAATGTCACTCAACATAGTAAAAAACATTGACTGACTATTACAGACGTATATAATGATCATTATACTCTCAGTGTAGAAGACAAAGTAACAAACTGTAAACTTTGGAATGAACTTCCTGCATCGGTGTTCCCTAAGTGCTAAGACTTGTCCTCTAAATGAGGCTTAAAAAGAATGCTCTCCTCGTTGTAGGCAACGGCTTGACTGTGCCTCTGGCTTTGCAAAGGCAAGAGACTTTCCCGCCCTCACACCCACCACTACCACTCCTGTAAGCCAGGATCAGCAGTGGCACGCATTTTGTGACACCGAGCATTGAAGCTCGGCGAGTCTCAGGGAAAACTAATATGTCATTATCCCGCAACGAAATTAATCAAATAGAAAAAATAGGGGAGGAGTTGGAAATATTAATTGTCCACTTCCCTCCAGAGCAATGCGGGTGACAAAATCATGATGTAAGGAGGCGATTTAACCTCAAGGATAGGGACGTTTACAACTAGATAAGCTAGTTATAAAGCACCACGGATAAAATAAAATGAAAGGGTCCTATCACATGAGCTGTTAGATTTGATTACAATAGGCATGGCAAAATCGCCGGAAAGCACGGATATTCCGTATAGTCTCAACAAGGTCCATGTAGTATACAACCCCAGATGTTATTTGCATACTGTTTAACATGATGTTGCGCTCTTCATGCCAGAGACCACACTCCCAAAAGTACGTGATGAGCAGATTGTTCAACCTCGTAACCAGGTGTAGAGCATGGGCACGCAGGAGAATCAACCAGCCTAAATGAGAACAGTTTACCCTTAAAATTACCATGGCCGGTAAGAAATTGCGATACACAGTAATCTATTTCTAGCCAAGTTTTAATTAGGCGATCGCGAACGTACGGAAAGTATTTATATAAATGACGCCCTTTCGAAGACGAGTCCCACCTACATTGCCATTCATTTAATAACTCGTTGTGTACATCAGTGTGCGTTTTAAATTGTCTATCGATTCTTAAGAGCTCGCGAGACGTAAGAAACTTTTTATCCATATCCTCTGGTTGAGTAATACATAGCGGCGCGACGCTGTGCCTCAAATCGACAGGGAGTACACCCGCGAGGACAGGCAAAGCTTCTGTACTAACAGTTCTATACGCCTTGCACAAGAATATCAACGCCAATCGTTGACTCTGGAGCAGTTTCCTGCGCACAGCACCGATAGTTGCCCTATCGGCCCATACAGGTGATCCGTATGTAATGCAAGCTAAGTAAGTCGCTCCATAGATGATTTTGAGCGTAGTGAAAGACAGTCCCCACGTAGAGGTCGATATCCTTGTCAAGGCGTAAAAGTTACGTTTTGATTTTTCCCCGACGTTTTTTATATGCTCTAGAAAGGAAAAATTTCGTTCTAAAATCAAACCTAAATAACAAACCGATTCTTTCCTTTTTACAACAATATTATTAAATTTTATTCGCGGCGGTGATTTTAATATACCTTTTAAAAGCAGTTGGAACGTTTTGTGAGGTGCGAATGTAAGGCGATTTCTTTCACCCCATTCAGATATTAATTGTAAACACGTATCCGCCAAACTTTCAAGCCCCGATCTACTATTAGATTCTATTAGTAAGAGGCCGTCATCCGCATATCCGGTTAAAGTGCATCCTACAGGTAAGGGAATTGAAAGAAAATCATCGAAGCTCAAATTCCATAAATAAGGACCTACAACTGAGCCTTGTGGACATCCCATACTCAGCGACTTCGACACGGCATGGTGGCCGAGTTTCAGTTTGGATGTTCCGTACGAGAAGTATGAGTAAATTAGGGAATATATATTCCTATAGCAGCCTCGTATTTTTAACTTAAGAAGTATCATAGGCCACCAAGCATTGTCGAAGGCACCGGAGATGTCTAAGAAGATACCGAGTACATATTTATGTTCCGATATACTTACTGTTCTTCTAACCGATATTGCCGCGTCTGTAGTCGACCTACCTATGGTAAATCCGAATTGATTTTTTGTGAAATACTGGACCCCCCGGTAGCACACGAGCTACAATGAGGCGTTCAAGAAGATTACAAAAACATCGTAACAACGTAATAGGTATATATCACTTGGGATCATCGGGAGCCTTGTCGCCACTTTTAGGTATTATTCGAATGAAACCGGAGCGCCATATTCGCGGAAATATACCTTCAGCAATACATCGGTTAAAGACCGATAGTAACGAATCTCCGGCTGATTTACACGCTTCTTTCATCTTGTTAGACACTTTATCCTCGCCGGAGGCTTTGTTTAACGGCAGAGATGCAACAATGGCAATAAATTCATCTAATGTCGCAAGGTTTGAGACTGGAGAGTTTGGCAATTCCGCGGCCCACATTCTAATTTGGTTGTGATAAATGTTGTCATTAATAATATCATCGGGTATAAGTGAATGCAACAGTGCTTCCGTAGTCTCCTCAGTACCAGTCGTATAGCTATTATTAAATTTAATATTATCGATGTAAGATAAATTAATTGGTCTATTTGCTTTAAACTCTTGGTATAAAGGAGACCACGGGCCCTCCTTATCTAACCGCGCGGCGATTTTACGCAATAAA